>NW_022196892.1:2647996-2784533 GCF_008632895.1 Mastomys coucha | reverse complement strand
TTTTTTTTGAGACAGGTTTTCTCTGTATAGCCCTGGCTGCCCTGGAACTCACTCTGTAGACCAGGCTAGCCTCAAACTCAGAGATCCGCCTGCCTCTGCCTCCCAAGTGCTGGGATTAAAGGCTTGCACTACCACCGCCCGGCCCAGGGTCAGGTTCTTATCTGTATTGTATTTGTGATGGGAAGGGCCATCAGATCATATCTGCATGTGATTCTCCATTAATTGCAAAATCTAAGTACAACTATGCTCTCATGTGGCTGATAATTACATACATTTGGAAACATTTCAAGAGCTATTACATAGTCCACAATGTAAGTACATTCAATGAAAGTATAACATGGTTATCTGGGGAAAGAAAACCTACTGCATCTCTTCCACTGCAATAAATGCCCTGCTCAGGGATCACTGGACACTGATCCAATTTTCTTCTGAAGAGTCCAGAACAGTTCAACTCTGTATTGTTAATCTCCTTGTTGCCGAGGTATTTTACATTTAAATTTTCTTTTACTACTGAAGATTTAGCCTCATATCCACATTATTATTTTATTCACCAAAACCTCTATTAGATTCAAAATAAAAATACATTTTTAGCAACAGAATTACTTTAGAGAAGAAATTTGAGGGAAAAAAAAAACATCTCAAGGCATTTCTATATGCTAGATTATTGCTCTGCAGATCTCATTAATGAGATTTCTACAAGGATGAATTTAAATAAAATATTCTCACTGCGGGAAAAATGTATCTAAGACATTTTGAGTGTTACATTGTGGTTATAGATATGTAAGAAAGCCATTTTAAATATATCAGATTTTATCTGAATACTTATATACTGTATGTTATTTAATTTATCAAAAGTTTCTAGTAACATAAACTCACTATGAGGCTTAAGGGGTTTAATAATAGTAATTTAATTTGAGATCTTCTTTGCTTTGTAAAAACCCTCTGGCCACTTAATAGAATGCAATAAAATATAATTGTGAAATATGTTATATGCCTTCTCATTTTTACATTCTTAGAGCAACTAGAGTTTTCTTCTTCTCCTCTGCATTTTTTTATATTAGAAAAATATGGTTCAGTCCTTTTTTCTTAATATGAAATATCAGCCTGTCCTTCAGTAAGCACTGAGAATGAAAACTAGGAAGACATATTAACACAGTACAAATAATCCACTCACCTCTATATGACCTTTCATGGAGCCAGTCCATAAATATCTGAATGTCCATGGGCATGGACCGACTTCAGGAATGATTTGTATTCAAGGTTAAAGGGGAGAGACTCAAATCAGTTGACTGACACAGCCAACTGTGCCTATTAAATAAGAATGTTGCCAGTCAAGTACACTGAAGAGAGTTTAAGGGATTTTTCTCTCTTTCTTTTAACTTTTCTTGAAAAACAAGTTACATAGATAGATAGATAGATAGATAGATAGATAGATAGATAGATAGGGAGATAGATAGGGAGATAGGGAGATAAGAAGATAGAGAGAGAGGGAGAGAGAGAGAACATGTGTGTATGTGGGGGGGTGAAGGACAATCGTTAGGAGCTGGTTCTTAACTTTTACCCTATAGTTCTCACAGATGGAACCCTAGGTTTCTATTATGGAACCCCAAAGCATCAGGTTTGGCAGAATGCCTTTATCTCTGTGTTCCCCAAAGTGACTACCATAAAAGAAGCAAATGACCAAAGTATAAAATAATGACTACTGTCCAGGTCATCTAATTAACCCAAGTAGTAGATACACATACAGTTTTCTTGCCATTTATGTCTAACAGTGCCTATCAGAGCACCTTCAGGAAAAGGATGGAGGTGCAGCCCAACTCTGTGATCCCCGTTCACCTGAGCAGCTCTGTCTGTTGACATAGACAGATCAACTACCTCAGACTATCTAGTGGAGCCAATGGAAACCTGGAGAGACTGGGTATATGTATAGAGCATTGGCTCTGGAATCACACTTTTAGGGATCAACTCCTTTTCTGTTCTTAGAGAAGAATGGGCAAACTCCTCTCCTTCCATGTGCCTCCCAAGCTCATTGAGGTCTAACTGAGTGTGTAGCTTACAATTCTCTGTGTTTGGATGCTGGCTTGGTCTAATAGAAATTGCTTTGAATTGTCAGCATCACTGTTGCTGTTGCTGGTGGTGTGATTCCATAAACAAAATTTCTATGGCCCAGAGCACATCTGTAATGCTGTGGATACTGGCTTTTCTGGCAAGTTCTGGGTTTCTTTTTACTACTTCTTTGAGCCCTTCTCATTAGCCAGGGGGAGATTTTTACCACCTTTGTTGCTAATCTTCCTTAAAACAGACAGCATGCTGGCCCCAGGCTCAGAGCCTCAGGCAGTGGTAGCTTACAGCAGTCATTTAGTATCTTTTTGTTACAAGGTTAGCAAGGTTAACCATCTGTAGGGGACACAGAGGGTTTTCTAGAGTGATAGGAGTGGACAGTTTCCTTTTCCATCATAATAGTGTATGGTAAGCTGACACAGGAAGGAGGAGATTGTGGCTATGAGCTAATCCTTTGTGTGTAAGAGATTGCTGCAGCATGTGAACCCAGGCCCTGCTGTTCCATCTGGACAGCCCAGGATATCCTAGCTTCCATTGCACTCTGTAGTGTGACGTAAGACAGATCAAATGACCTAGATGAACTCCTTTTTCCCTGCTCTGCTGGGACATTGCTTTTGTGGAAGTCTCCCTAACAAGTTAACATGTAAAAGGGCCCTGCGCTAAAGAAGCACTCCAAGCAGATCACTGATGCTCTTAACAGTTCCTGATTTCTCATGCTCCAGGTATTCCTGCAGTGTGCCGAATGCAAACAGTGGGAAATTGCAAGCAGGCAGGTAGATGCCCACTATCCTATAAGACCAAGGGAGTTCATACTTCATATGCAATCAAGTGCATACTTTACAAACAATCAAGTGAATACTTCACAAACCTAGAGCAGCCATGGCGACTGGTGTCTTGAAGAGTTGCTTTGAGGATGGTTGTGTTGTGAGAAGATAGAAAGACTGCTTCCTTTGAGGATGTGTCATGTGCTTTGCACACTTAGGACTGATTTTACTAGAGTTGCAGGTGTGAATAAGGATGGGGACAAGTCTTTTCCATCAAAATTTCAATTAAATTATGGTGAATCTTGAAATTTTTTAATAAATCTTTGTTGCCAGACTTTTTGTTTACCCCTTTAACAACATGTTTCACAGATATAAAGAGTATTGGAGTGAGACATTATATTCTTCCTTGACCTGAAAGGTCTGGATGTGGGCTACCTTGTCTCTGATCATAGTCAGTAGTAGTTTCTTTATATTGCGTTAATCAGTGGGACAAAGTTAGTACTTCCTTCTCTGCCACTCTCGTAGAAATTGCAGTAGAAATGGCTGGGGTTGTGGTATTATGACCATGTGATGTTCTTTATTAGTCTCACCACCAACAGCAACCTATGCTTACCAGTAAACCTGCTGGCTTGCTAAGGAGGAGGTTAAAAGTGAGCTGAGTGGATACCCGAATTATGTCAGGAGGACGGAAGCCCATGTCTTGCCCTTTGCTCTTATTTCCTAATTGTGTCATCTTAGAAAATCCACAGCATCTGTCCTTGTACTTATTATGAATAAAATAAAAGGATTAAGTAATATAATGTTTGAATTGGCCTACAAGGTCAGGAAGTTAATTGTTCCTTTGTGCCTGTTAGCTTAAACATTAATTTGACATAATTACCAGCCTTTCTCCATGACCTTTGTTAATTAGATGCCACGTGTGGTGACATGTGTGAAAGTACCTTAACCTTGTAGGAGTTCCATGCATCGTATGTATCTGTGATGTACTGTGGTTAATAAATACATTTCCATAGTGATGCTCTCCAGGGTTTCCTGAAACACAAACACCAAGATTTCTTCACCATGGGTGGGCAACCTAATCATTGCTGTGCTGGAACCAATAAAATCCTTACAAAGAAAACAGTAAAAACAACTCTGAAGAATCTGCATGTGGAGTAAGAACCTGGAGTCCTAGCATGTGAGACAGAACAGTAGGAGGATTGTAGCCTTAGGATGCATAGTAGGATATCACCTCAGAAAGCTGCAACAAGCAAACAAACAAACAATACCAAAAATTCCAAACATGGTTTTCAAGCCTGGAGAGCTGGATAAACCAATAAATGACACACGTGTAAGCATAGGGGCCTGATTTGGGATCCTAGAATCCTTGTAGAAAACCAGATGCCTTGGCACACACTTGTAATCACTGGGCTGAGGAAGGAGAGGGGAAAGATTCCTGAGAGTCAGTAGCCAGCCAGTCCAAATGACTTGGCCGGGACCAAGTTCAGTGGAGCTCAAAATATAAGGTGACGGGCCTGGAGAGATTGCTCAGTGGGTCAGGGCAGTGGATGCTTTCACAGAGGTCCTGAGTTCTGTTCTAACACCATCATGGTAGCTCAAAACCAACTGCAAGTCTAATTCCAGGGGTTCTGATATCCATGTCTGGTCTCCAAGGGTACCAGGCATGTACATGGTATACATATATGTGTGCAGGCAAAAAGCTCATACAAATAAAATAAAAATGAAAAGCTCTACTTAGCTGAGTGGTGCAAACATAAAAATCCCAGGTAGAAAGTAATTGAGGAAAACACCTGCTGTCAGCCTTCTCCACAGTGCATGTGCCTTCCTTGCATGAGTGAGTACACACACACACACACACACACACACACACACACACACACACACACGCACACACACTGTAATTCTGATCTGAAGTCTATGTTGAAAAATATTGACATATATTAGATAATGTTATATTTTTTTGTTCTTACAAAGTTCATTTTATGACCCTGATATCCAACATGAAAGCAGTCGTGGCAGAGCCTTTTGAAATAGAGTTAGCTGACAGGAGGCTCTGCCATCATGAGTAAGAATCAGCTACCTTACAAAGATGTTCAAAGGTGCTATTTACCTCCTATAAGGGAACGAAGGTACCGCCAAGAGGCAGAGAACAAGGCTTCCCCAGTCACTGCCTGTACCGTGATCTCTTCTTTCCAACCTCCAGAACTGATTTATACGTTTCTCTTGTTTAGATCACGTTATCTAGTTAAAGATATTTTGTTATGGCATTTTGAAGCAGCCAAGACAGAAGTCTTTTAGTCCTTTAGAAATTTTTTTTTTTTTAGATTTGTCTCAGGATGTGGATTACTGGTAAAGTACTTGCCTATTTTGTGTCTTGGATTAACCACCCAGTATCTAAGTAAGTAAGTAATTAAGTAAGAAAGTAAGTAAGTAAGTAAGTAAATAAATAAATAAATGGATAAATGAGTTGAAAAATAAGTTGATTGATAAATAAATAAATAAATAAATAAATAAATAAATAAATAGAATCTAGCTGGGAATATTGCTAAATATGGGGCTTTCCTGTAGTTCTCTGCAGGTTTGAGGATTCTTCTGCTACTTCTGTGATATTGTGCAAGGATTTTAATCTCTCAATACCTTATCCCTCACCTCTAAAGAAGGATAATCCTCCAGGTTGCTGTAAGAATAAATGAGGTCTGGGCGGCCCTTTCTTATGGAATGTTTCACAGAGTAATGTGTTGAGAAAGCTCGAGGCTTACTGAAAGGACAAAAGCAAACATGCTTTGAGTGTCCTTGATCACACAGACAAGAAGTTCAGAGACCATTTTTTATTTGCTTCATCCTCACTAAAATTCATAGATCTCCTTTTATTCTGGCCATCTCATTAGATTTACTATGTAATTGAAAATGTTTTATTTAATAAATTTGTTAAATGGTGACTATTATTATGTGGGTTTAAATTGAGTCCTTGAGGCAATATTTGCTAGTATAAAAATATCGAGTAATTTAAAAGAATTATCAGTAAGATTAAAATATTAATATGTCCTATTCCAAATTTATATCTTCCTAATTATAATTATCCATCTTTCTTTTTAAGTTAACTGTAATTTTAAATAAATTATACCACATGTTTTATAAAAATCTTTTTAAAAACTTGATGGGGTATTTTTAGGTCAGTAATATTTATTATTCTCTTAAGATTTATATGACTGGCTGAAAGTGATACCAGAAAGATGATTGCCAACCACTTCAGGTGTACTGTGCAGGTTGTGTCATTTCTCATGGATATAGTGCCTAGACAAGTGTTAATGTTTGAATTACAATTTCTGGCAGTGGTGGGAATGCCTATGTCCTATTACTTGATAGACTTGGGAAGGGAAACTGATAACAACATCCAGGCTAGCCTGGGATACATTGTGAGTAAGGTCCTGGCCAAACTTGGCCACAAAGTGTGTGAGTTTCAGGCAAGCCTGGGCTTGTTACAAAGTGAGACCTAGTCAAAACAGGAAAAAAAATTAAACTAGTGGAAATGGTATTATAGTGGGTGGAGCAATTAATTCTCTAATTAAAATCATAATTTTTCCTCTCCATTTAGCCATTTCTTTTGGTAATTTGTTTTTTGGTTTTTTGAGACAGGGTTTCTCTGTTTAGCCCTGGCTGTCCTGGAACTCACTCTGTAGACCAGGCTGGCCTCACACTCAGAAATCTGCCTGCCTCTGCCTCTCAAGTGCTGGGATTAAAGGCATGCGCCAACACTGCCCAACTGGTAACTTGTTATTGATTCTTTGGGTTACTTGAGGTACTTAAATCTCATTTTGAGGTTTTTGTCTTGAAAATATATTTTTAACTGCAACCTTGTCACATCAGAGTCACTGTGATCCCACAGTCACACACTCACCTGCGTTGTTCTTTCATTGAACATACCTTCTTCTAGAGTTTTACACAAAAAAGAAACAAAATTAATGTAAAAGGAATCCTAACTTGTAATTTTATCTCTGTCTGGGAACAACATAAAATGATGGGGAAAGGGTTACAATGTAACATGTGAAGACTTTTGGGTCAATTCCTCCAGAATATCAAAGTTTATTTTAGATGGATAACTTAACAGGTTGTTGGATTATATATTCAAATATTGCCTTGCAAAGACCACATGTGAGAAACATTGAAGTGTAACTGTCACACTGTGCCAATGAAGAAATTTTGCTAGTGAAGCCTCAGCTATTCCTCTGTTCAGTTACCCAAGTCGCATGGGTATCTCCCCATCTCCTATGTCATTAATGAAATGTGGAGTCTTCCTTAGAATCAGGAGCCTTTTGTAGCCTGAGAAGGCCAGTGTCCGCTCCTCAACTTCACACAATACCAGCACCATCTCTAGTCGATAGGAGTGTCTTCTTCCTACAGTTTCTCTGGAAGCTTCCATCGCAATCCCTCTAGTCATTCAGCCTCCTGCCCTATACCCTTGCAGCTGTCAGACCTGCTGTTTAAGTACAAGGCACATTCCTGTATCTTCCAGCAAGCCATGTGTGCCCATTCTAGTAAGTGATCTAGTCCTCTGATTCCACTGGAAGACAGTTTTCCTGAGCTATATGATGCTCCAGCTGCCCAACTTCACCGCCTCCACCTTGAAGAACACCGCCTTGTCAAAGTGTACTTTCAGTTTTGGCAAAAAGCAAGGTTACATAGTGACTTGAACTCATTGGCTTATCCTTCAAATGTTTATGCGTTACTGTGTTTTCTGTTGGACTAGTTGTTAACCACTAGTGTATACATGAGTAAATGAAAGGATCAGGCCTAAAAGAAAGAGAGATTCTGAAAGGCTGAGTAGTGAATGCCAAAGATGCTAACACCCAAATGCCTGGAAGCTGTGGCTGAAGCTTATATAACAGAATGCACGTGTCTGCTGTTTGGCAAGAATTCTGAGGCCCAGAGATGATTCCTTAGTAATTTGTTAGACTTGGTATAATGACAGGGACCATGTTAAAATGTAGGTAGGAGTCAGTTGGAAAGAAGCCAGTGGAAACTTAAGCAAAGGACAGAAAGTTTTGACGCTGGGAACCGGCTTCAAAACAGACAGCTAGAAGACATGTAAGGGGATTCTCCCCTTTGAGCCTCTTAAGTGGCAATATTCCTGGTGAGACCTATACAAATGTCCACTTACCTAAGAGAGGGAATCAACAACGGACTAAAGTAAGAACATTACCAAAGTTCAACTCAATGTAACAATGAGCTATGTTAGGGTTAGTTACAGGAATGTGGGCACAGAATTACTGATAGGAGCAGAAAGGAATCAAATTCAACCACAACATACTGCACAACCAGAAGACAGCTCTACACATTGGAGAATGTTTTTTTGAGGTAGCTCTTTGGCGTGGGCCTGAGCCTCTTTAGGCAGCTCAGTTTGTCTCTGTCATATCTAGCCAGCTTGGCGAGATTCTTCCTTGACTGATTTTTTTGCCTCACTGCTTATATACACTGGGAAAGGGCGAAGCCTTAGTGAATCTGGTCAGTTTTATATACTTTCTGAAATATTTTACATTTACTTCCTGAATGTAAAGAACTATCCTGCAGGATGGAATTGTTCAGCTTCCTTTGGAACATCACCATTAGAAAAACCTCTTGTTTCAACACCATCCATCTAACATCCTGTGTACAGAGCTTCCTCCAAGAGAGAAGGTTACAATCTCAGAGGCAACTGCTACTGGAACCCCCAGCATTAATCAGAGGGAAGGACAGCTCTAGCTTAGACCCATGAAATTGCAGGTTTCTGACCTGAGCAATAAGAGAAGAGTAACTAAGGAGTTTTAAGCCATTAAATTTATGATAACTCATTTCAGAAGCAATTAGAAGCTAACAAAGATCTTCTAAAATGTAGATTAGTGAGTACAGGAGTAAGACTCACACAGTCCTGCTGACTGTAGTCTGATGTACTCCACTTCCCATCAAATGGCCAGGAAGCCAGTGATAAAGGTCATGACCCTTCTGATGAGGTTCATGTTTTGTGTCAAGGCTTGGAGGGCTAGCAACTTTGTAATGTTTGGCGTGGCCTGCTTCCCTATTTGCTTTGAGGTCTTATTTTGTTCTCTGAAAGAATTTTTGTCCCCCACCCCATGCCTTTTACTGCAATTTCCCCCATCATTTCCAACTTACTTTAATCACACACTTGATTCAATGTTGTTTTTTTTGTTTGTTTGGTTTTGGTTTGTTTGTTTGTTTGTTTGCTTGAGATACAATAAAGAAAATAATCTGAAGTTTAATTTGACTTTATTCTTTCCAGTTCTTTTGTATAATTTCCAAAGGAAGAGGCAGGCACACTTTGCTTTGCATCAGGACACTCAAAAACAATTCTGAGTAGTTTCATGTTCAGAAAAGTGCTTTTATTGGCATACTGTTCTATAGTATTTTGAACTACTCATAGGTGCCATAATGGATCTTGGGCCAGTAACTCGTAGCCCTAATGTTCAGTGCCTGTGAAATCTGATGGCCTCTAAGTTGTGACTTTGACATACTGATGGGTAAACAGGGGAATCACTGTGCTACTACTTTTCTGAGCAGCATTCTTGTGCAAGCCTACCTACTACAACCTGCATGTTGCCAGCTTCAAAATGGATAAGGGTGGAGGAATTCCAGGAGCCCCTGGGGTGAGTACTGAGGAAGGAATGGCAGCTGTAAAGGGCTACTTTGTTTTGACATTTGCTTCTATGACCACTTACCAATTACAAAGATTACAAATGACATTTCAGGGAACGTAGAATGCTCAGGAGAGTTTATTTACTGAGGCATTTGTTACACAGATTGATTTTCAAAAGCACTTTATTAGGTTTGATTTTGTGGGTATTCATATATACTTATAAGGATAAGATGAATGTGAACTGGTACAAAATAGTTGATGTTTTAAAAACGATGTATGCTACATTTCAAGTAACATTGCCTCTTCGAATCCATCAATAATGAAAACCAAGAGTATGTACTGTGGTGTTCTTACAGCCCTTTCATAAAAACTATTTATTAGAAATGCAAATTGTCCTATGTAACCCATGCTCTGCTGAGATGGCAAACATTGTAAAATGGGTGTTGGTTTGTTTTGAGCATTTCTTTGACTATTGTAACTTCCTAGATTCCCCTCACATTTGTAGTGACTCAAACTGCATCCTTTAGCTGTAACTATAATGAAGTTAGCTCAGTGGGCAGTAGTGCATGCCGCTGCTGCCTTGGTATGCATACATTTGGGATTTAATAGTTTGCAAGTTTTTTATTTTTTTTTCCTTATTCACTAGTCCTAAATGCTTAATGAATAGGCTGTAAGGCTTTAATTTTCAGCCAATCCTTAGTTTATTGCCAAAGTTTATCAAGTAATAAAGATACGACTGCATTTAGACTGTCATGTTTTTATAAAGCAGTTTATAAAAGGTGGCATCTGGCAAAGAGGTAGATCCATAAAACTCATGCTGGTGGATGCCGTGTCATTCTTCTGCCACGCACTCAGAAAAGGCTAATATTATTTTGACACTCACACACATCCCCATCGTCAAGTTTCTATTTTTATAGTCAGCTTACTCCACATATCCTTAAGCTATACAAAACCTTTCGGCTAATGAAAAAAGTGACATTTCTGCATATTTATTGCAATGCCGTTTTAGAGGGTGACTTTGCCTGATAGGATTTTTCCAAGAACAATGTCATGTTGATGACAGTGGACATTACTGAAGATAGAAACATTGCATGCTTAGTCAGGAAAGGTCAATATGGAAGGACAAAACAAAAACAACTTTATGTGGCATGGTTATTCCTCAGTACTAGCCTGATCCTAGGCTATAACCCTAGTGAGTCTGTTCATAAGTTATCAAAATCTCAGTCAATGCTTTTTCATACATATGTCCAGCTCTGCACTCCATCAACTCCACAGTGATGGCTATACCTAAGAACAATGATATATATTTCACTTAGCCATTAAAGAATATCTTGAGTCATGAAATTCCTAAACTGGAAATGACTGAGATGTCTATCAACACTACAAGGAATAGTTGTAGGGAATATGCATGAGTGAACACTTTGCAGCCTTAACGTTATGCTATCTATTGCATCTTCAGGAATGTTAAGAACAGCCAAGACATAATCTGATTCAGAAGGGGCTAGACTCGGAGGAGAAAAGTGAAGTGATTTCTTACACATGAAATTCAAGAAATGATCAATCTAACTAACAATGAGAAAAGTCAGGATTGTAGTTACATACGTGTAGTGCAAGGGTTTTCCTCAGGGTACTAGGTTCCTCAAGTTACATTTCATGTTACATTTCATGTTACATTGTGAACTCCCTGTTTGATCTCATGCCAATATATACATGCAAAATGCATAGGAATAACCTTCTTCATGTGTTCTGTTTATCACTTAACAAACAACTCCAAAACCTAATAGCTGAAATCTAATTATTATTGTTGTTGCTATTGCATCTAATGAAGTCATGGGTCAAGGATTGTGATATGATGTTGCATAATGCAAAGCTGGCTCCAGTCCCAGTGACTCCATGTTAGATGACTTAGGTGAGTGATGAGCTAGTCTGTCTGCCTCCCGGCTCCCCAGCTTCTCTCTCACTCTCATTCTCAATTTCTCTCGCTCTTTACTTCACTGTCTTTGGATTCTTTGTAACACAACGGCTTTATAGAGATCAGACTTATTACCCCACAACAGTGTGGGTTTTATGTAGTTTGTTAAGACAGTAAATACAAAGCCACGAATTTCTTACATGAGCACAATGAGGTCTACATGACCTCTGCTAAGGGACTTGCCCTGTCATTCCTAAGGACAGATTGGAAGAGCAGTGTATTCATGAAAATCTGCATTATGAAACATATCAGCACTCATTATTGGGTCTATCCTATTCAACGTGAGGAAACACATACCCTCAGATGCATTTCTCAGGGGCAAGAACCTTGAAAAATAGGACCATATTTGTTCGGCCATATCAGGCATGTTGTAGCTCAGGGAAAATAGTGGTCTCCTTATTCTCAAAACGTTCTTCTCTATTGGAGACTATTTAGAAAGTTGAGCCAGGCTCTGACAAATAGCAGCAGTTGAAGGAAGCTTCATTAGAAATCACACTCTTCAGAATGCATCCTATACTTTGCCAGTTTCTTTTGAGTTTGAAAGTCCTGTGACTTTTTCTCACTTCATTTGATGTTTCTCAGCTTTGAGTTTTCTCTTATCTGGGCCGGGGAGAGCTTGGACTTTTATTTAATCATTTACAGCCCAGAGTTAACTGTCAGATTGAAGCCAAATCAGGATTCTGGTACTGTGGAAACTCTTGGCTCCTTTCAATTCACGGGTAATGAATTTGCCCTCTGTAGTCAAAGTATAATATTTTCATAAAGAAACTGTATTTCTTATTAATCAACTATTAGAAATCTTTTCCTGTTCGGCCTCATTGTGAGGGTTCTTAGCAAGAGACAAGAATGACACAGCCATGTTTATGCAGCAGAACGGATAGGAAATCTGCTAGAAATGTTTATTTGAGCTAAATAAAGCTGGAGTGAGCACACAGCCTTTTAAACTCTCCAGCTTTATCCGAACATGACACTGATGCCGACAGCTTCAGAAAGCAGTGTGCGCACACAAAAAGCTGCGTGATCAAACAAATCAAAAAGGTTTCAACACCAGTGTAGGAGACATCTTTAGCATGGATAATTACTGCACTCTTGCCTGGCATCATTTGGACTCAGAGCAGTTCTTTAAACAAGATTATACATCTCATTGGAAGAAGTTTGTGAGGTTACATCTCAATATTGTGCCAGTAACTTCAAAGTTCATTTGACAGAGTCAAGTTGAGGAAAAGCTAACCTCAATAGCTCAGATTTTCTCTTTAATTAATTTGCAAAATGCCATCCTTTTGCTGCCCCTAGGACATCAAGAATGGTTTAAGCAGTCATTCCCTAGCACTGTATTTTCAAGGCCCTGCTTTACTTTGTCACTTGGCAAGCTTTGTGATGTAGAAAGCAGGAAAGGCAGCACCACAGTACTATCACTTTGTCAAAATAGAGTTGTTTGC
This sequence comes from Mastomys coucha, assembly GCF_008632895.1. Lineage (NCBI taxonomy): Eukaryota > Metazoa > Chordata > Mammalia > Rodentia > Muridae > Mastomys > Mastomys coucha. Next base: position 2,771,669 of record NW_022196892.1, on the reverse strand, counting down.
ACTTTACTCAACAACCTAAATGCAGTGGATGTTATAGGTGATGGAATCTCATAGGGAACCTCTTAGTGCTAGCCTGCTCTCTCTCTTCTCCCTCAAGCCTAGAACTCAGCCCATGTTCTTCTGTATCAGCAACTTTTTAAAAAGGATATTCCTATAATTTAGATGTGTGAATGTTATATGAGCAACGTGATTTAAGGAAATAGGCTTTAGCAACATTGCTAATAAACATGTGTGTGCTTGTTGAACCGTGAAAGACAGTCTGTGTTCTGGTAGAGCAAGGCTTACTTCGGAGACCCAGTAGAAAATTCTACAAGGGACAGAACAATGAGCTACACGCCCAGACATTAGGTTCCTGATACCAGGAGCCCTCAACACTATAATCCTGTGACTATCAATAACATAGAAAATGCTCCAAGCTACTGGTATTCTGGCTGGACTCCACCCCCACAGTTACCCGGCTACAGCAAGGTAGTCCAGCCCACTATAAAAGGGGCTGCTTGGCCCCTCCTCTCTCCCTTAAGATCTTGCTTCTCTCACTCTTGCCTTTTCTCTTGTCCTCTTGTTCACTCTCTCCCCATCCCTTCTCCTCTCTCTCAACATACCTATGGCCAACCTCTACTTTCCTTCTCTCTCTCTCTCTCTCTCTCTCTCTCTCTCTCTCTCTGTGTGTGTGTGTGTGTGTGTGTGTGTTTTCTACAATAAAGCTCTAAAACCATGAACTGCCTCCTTTCATTTAGACTTGCTGTGCTAGAGCAATGGAATAGGCCTTCCCAGTGCTTTCTTCCCCTGCCCCTTCTCCCTTCTGCCTGCTGCTGACCGAGCCCCCCCAGGGGCCCCACATTGTTCTCAGATCTTCCTCACATCCAGCAGCATCTGGGATGTCTGAGATGGAGAACCTGGCCCAGAGACCCCAGAGCCAGCTCTTGCAGTACCCAGTGGTCTGTGATGCCTGAGGGTTGGAGCAGAGACCTCACCTTCCCCAGCCCCGGGAGTGGGATCTGGTGGCCTCCCACAGCCCGATGTCCAACCTGTGGAGGTTCTGTAGGGTCATGTGGCAGTCTCTCCGAGCTCTGGCAGGACACAGGTCTCTCCTACCCCTTTATTTCCCCACACCCAGCGCCCCACATGTGCTGGCACCCATGTTGGCACAAGCATTTATCCCATAGGAAATTACTAGTGTATGCATGTACGTATATGCATATATGACCAACTTTATGTGTGAACTGGTAACGATACCAGGAACAAGGCCCTTAGGAACTGAATCCTAATCTGTATGCCTCCAGCCTCGAAGCACATGACCTTGAGGAGTGTAAACTGGTTCTGGTTCTCATTGGTAGTTTCAGGAAGTCATGCTAACTTATACTAAGTGATCTCTACTCTGGGTCTCAGATGTATTCTGTCATGAATATCAAAAAATACAATATTCTTATTTGTTATAATTAGCAAATTGTCTGACAATGAGTTGGGCTAAAACTCTGTAGAAGATTATAAATTTTTAAAGCATTTTAAAGTAGTGTATGTACTCAGGGTGCTTATGTGTTTATCTATGTGTGAAGCCATCCATCTACCCATCTATTCTGAAGTCATATACCTGTTGTTCAGAAGCAGCCAGGCCCTCACTCAGAGACCATGTGCTTATTATCTTTCTTTTAAGAGGAATTCTGCAGATGAGAGGCTACCATACCCAGGCTATAACTCTCCTGGGATTTGCTAAATCAGAAAGTAAATTTCTGCCTTTATTTGTTCATAGGCTAAAGCCTATGATGCACTAATGGTTGGGGTGTGCGGAGTGTTGATGCTTGCTGTTTGGGGGAATTGATTTGAATAGCATTATTTAAATATTTCCTTTAAGATGACATTCAGTGAGAAATGCACTTTACAATACAATTACCCAGCACAGGTGAGAATATATATTCACAAGCATATATGAGTAAAAAAATAACTTCTCTAAATTGTGTTTAGAGTTAAAGCAAGATGGTCATGACTGACTAAGTGGATCTTATGAAGGGTGATAAGGATTGTTGGACTGTGTGACCTTGGAAAAGTCATGTTTTTTCCTTAGGACTTGATTTTCTTAATTGTACAATGTTGGGGTTGGGCCCATTGCTTTGTCTGTGTGTGTTTGTGTGCTTTTGATCTATGGTTGTGTGTGCAGGTATGCACAACGAGGTCAGAGGCTGATATAGGGTCTCTCTCTTCCCCTCCCCATCTCCCTTTCCCTTCTCCCTTCCTCTTTCCCTCCCTCTCCTTCCCCATCCCCCCATCCCCCTTTTTTTCCTCCTCCCCTCTCTCTCTTTCTCTCTCTCACTCTACCTTATTTTGGCCACAGCTTCCAGCCTTTTGCATGGGTGCCAATGATCCAAATTCAACTCCCCATGTTTTCACAGCAAGGTTTTTACTCTCCAAGTCAGAATAACTTCCCTGATCCCCAGTTGCTTTAAAATGCCTCTCAGTTTGAGTAATCTGAGCTGCCGTACCACTCTTCAAAAAGGTCACATTTATTGGTTATTCTGGGTGCTGTTTCTCTGAGGAGGCCTAGAGATGTAGGTACAACAGTGTCTCAGAAACCACAGCCATGCATAATAGAAGCTTACAGCTCAGAGTGGCTTTGACACCAGGAGTGAGCAATTATGTGATGCCCAACGTGTGCCATTGCTTAAAGCAAACAGAATACAACTGTAAGCTTCCTTCTAAATGTGCAGTTTGGTAGCATATAGCTATAACACAACGAACTCAGTTCGTTTCCTGATACACAGTCAATATATTAAGCTCTCTTAATTGGGGAAAGGAATAATGGTAACTATGCAGTGGAGAAGTCCTGAGCAAATAGTTGCTTACAACTTTCCTCTATGATAGTTGCTTAGGAGAACACACCATGACCATGAGAGTCTTAGATGAAGAGTACATAGCATGAGTCTGTGAATCTCATCTCGAACGCATGTCAGAAGGTGAGAGACAGCATAAGGCTGTAATCTAAGTACCAGGAAGGCTGAGGCATTGTTTTGAAGCCAGCTTGGACTAGAGTGAGACCTATCTCAAAAGGCAAGTCAGGACTGGAGAGTTGGCTCCATGGATCAAGGCTGCCATAGCTGACTCTCTGAGTCCACTCCCTAGGATATATATTGCAGAAAATCAATTCTTCCAAGTTGTTCTCTGACCTCCACATATATAACCAAGGTAATGTATGTTCCTCTCATAACCTAGTCAGTGAATGTGATAAAGAATTACAAAAAAAGACCATCAGCATGCATGGGTTAAATCCTGTGGCAGTGCATGACTGTGATCCCAGCATGTGGTAGGTAATGGTTAGGTGGGGGGGTGTGTGTGCCAGGAGAATCAGATCTCAAGATCAGCCTTGGCCAGACAGGGCTTTCAAAGCCAGTACACAGTACAGGAGACACTATCTTAAAAATAAACTATGGTTCACAAGTGATACCCCAAACTGCCTACAAACATCACTTGTCTCTTCAGCAATGAGGAATTCATGCAGGTTGGCCTGCATGAATCCAATAAGCTTATCAGAAAAATCTATCAGTATCATGAGTCAAATCTGGCTTAAACACGCGTGATACGTAAAATGTGACTTATTCCTTGTTGATGCTCTGATGTTACCATGAAAGAGAAAGAAAAAGTTACCAGATCAGGAACCAAACAAAATGACACAGCAAAGCCAATCACATGAAAAATAAGAAGAAACTGGAAAAGGCCTCAACTATTTCAGAGAGGCTCTAAAGAAAAGTAGTTCAATTCTAAAATTTATGGGAGGGAGATAGGTTGCTTTTAAGAAAAAAGTCAATGAAAAAAGTTGAGGTTAAAGGGGGGTAAAGAGACATGAAGACTAATGAATACTAGATTAGACACTAGATTTTTATTGTGGCAAGGGATGACATCGGGGTGTCATTAGAGTGGCAAAATTGAGAAGCAAAGTGACAGAGCAGATAAACTATTATAACTGTGTCACATTTAGTAAAGTTGTAACTGTGCTATGGAGATAAGATTGAAAAACACCCCTGCTCTTGAGAAATATGCGCTGGGGGCAACTTATTTTTCACTGGGGCAAGCAAAAGATGGCAACAAATAGATAAAGTTGAAATGAGGGGCATGCAGGTGAGCAGAAGGGGAAAGATTGGAGGTGATAACTCCAGCCATGCAGGGTTTTATTATCAGGGCATGTGGACAAGTTTGAAGTTAATTTCAAGATAAAAGTCTGAACAGTGAGTCCTTCATTTTCTTTCTCATCTCTGGTCAGTGTCCAGGCTTCTTCCCAAACCCTGGGAGTACTTGTGCCTCAAGGGTTTTGTTTCTTTCTATCATTGGGCTATAGTTTTCATTGTTGTCTTGTTTCCCTAATCACCACAGGTGAAGCTGGACACCCCAGAGGAGCTGAGAACAAATTGGGGGCCCCGGGACAGCTCAGTATGCCCTGAGGCCAAAGGGGAAAGGTGGGCAGGGGCAGGGGGTCGTGCCCGGTAGTTTGTTGGGGGGTGGGGGAGGATTTTCAGTCTGGTCTCAAGGCTGTAAGTGTCTAGTTGAAAGGAGGCAATGCATGGTTGTTAGATGTTTTATTGTAGGAGGAAGAGAGAAGATAGGGAAGTAGAGAGAGAAAGGGGAAGGAGAGAAGAGAAGAAGAAGAGAACGAGAAAGAGGGGAGGGGAGAAGAAGAGAAGGGAAGAAGATGTGAAGAGAGGAAGAGGGGAAGAGAGAGAGGAGAGGGCAAACTGCTCCTTATATGGTGGGACTGGGCTATCTGTCTGTGGGGTGGGGCATACCTGACTGTGGTCAGATGACTTGGGTTAGGGTCCAGCTAGAATGCCGGGAGCTTGGGACATTGCCTATGTGACAGCACATACCTCTTCTGCAGGGGGCTGTTGGGGCCTGTGACTGCTACAGGAGCCAGGGGCCAGGAGGCATGGTTGAACACCTTTCATCTCATTCAGGCAGAAATTATCACCCACTGGGTCTCTGGAGTTCTATAGACCTCTTGCTCAACTGGGACTGGGTTACCTGCATAGCCTACTGCCCCACATTTCTACCATAGGCTTGACTTGACCTCCATCTAGTTGAATCTTTCATCTTGCCCAATTAGCTAAACCCTCACACTGAGATCTAGATGAGTCTGCTGTATGCTTTGATATTGATCATCCTAAAATCATTTGTGAACGCTTGAGCTCTGCCTGAGTGGTGGATTTAGAGCTAGTATCCTCAATGATTGTTAATTACCCAGTGAGGATTTGTCCTTGTTCTTCAGGGATTGTCATTCTGTCAGTAAGTATGACACTTGATTATGAAACCAGTTGGAAGTATGTGTGATTAAGTACATAAAAAAACTGACCACCGTTTTCCAGTAAGTCAATGTGGTTGGAAACCCAGGAGATCAAATGACTATCATGACAGCAAAAGTGAATGGAAATGACTGGGGGAGTGTGAGAAACATGTCAGTGAAGGAGCTGTGAGGTAGTCACACAGAGCCCAGTTGAGACTTCTGCTGTGTTTCTAAGAGAAGGAGACTTACCGGGATGCTCCCATGGAAATGAGAGCATTTCTATCACCAGTCTTGTGTTTTAAACATAAAAAGAAATTTTCATTGTCTTAGAGTTAGCACAATGAGTCTACATTTTATCTTTTAAGATTCAATACCTTCAATACCTCTTATGTTGTAGTAGATTGTTTTTGGGTCACTGGTATAGGACTTTAAAAGGAAATGTACCAAGAACTTCAAAATTGGAAATAGATGTTTCTTGGGCCTCCTGAGCAGAGGTTCTCAACCTGTGGGTTATAACACCTTTGATATCCTCTATATCAGATATTTACATCACAAATCATAACAGAGCATAATTACAAATTTGGAGTAGCACTGAAAAAAATGTCATGATTGTGGGTCACCACACATGAGGAACTGTATTAAAGGTTGTAGCATTAGGAAGATTGGGAAGCACTGGTCTAGAGACTCTCTCCATAACAATGTATCCCCAGTAAGTAGCATGTTCTCTGAAAATTCATATATCTGGGTTGGTGTATTTTTCCTTCTCTATAACACTTCTGTGAACCAAAGATGAATGATCTGTAATCTTCCACTGAAAGCAAAGTTGGTATTTAGTTTATAGGTAATTAATTGCTACCACTTCCCTGACAAAGCATAATGTAAGTGCAGAGCACTCACTTAGAAAGGAAACAACTGTCAATGATCACTCTAATGAATCCTGTTTACCAGAGGTGATGACGGACTGGCTTCCAGCAGCCTGGCTGGAGCACAACCTTCTCTGCACAGGGAGTCTTACAGAGTGTCTGTGATGGCTGTGGGATTTGTGAAATATTTACTCTCAGGGCCAGAATTTACCGAAGTCTCAGATGTCAGTTACAGTCAAGAATTCTGTAACTGTTTTCAGAGTGACTGAGATAATTCCTCTCAGTTCACTACTTGAATATGAGTCGGTAACCATTGCTAATATGTGTGTTTAAGTAGGGTATTTGTGGTGATGAGTTATTGAGACAATCATAAATAGCTCTTATGAGATAGATGTTAACTATTGGATCACATCTAATATAGCTCCTGTGTTGAACATTTCATGGGTATCATCTCAGTTCTCAAAACAATCCCATTTGAAAGCCATTTGCAAATAGACAAATTCTGGGTGCTGTGCAAATGTGCTATGGATGAGTGTCAAGATTTGTCCCAGTTCAGTAATTGAAGGAGAACCTGGTGCAAAATTAAGATCAGTCCAAAGAGCATTTGAGAGGCATGTATGCATATGCAATTTGATAGATGCTTGCATCTGATATGGAAGGGGAATATCCTTTTGGCCTGTAACATCCCATATAGAACATTCTCATTGCTCTCAGTTATAAAATAAGCCCTTAGACAGAAAGTCAAACCCTGCAAGACAAAGAAATTTTACAGTATAGGAAGGCAGCAAGCTTAATTGCCTGTTTTCAAATGTTAGATGACTTTAAAAATATTTTTATATTCTTTTCAGATTATAATGTAATTATAAAATTCCCCTCTTTCCTCCCTGCAACTACCTACATTCAAATTCATGGCCTCTTTTTCATATCTATATACATATATATATATAAAAATAGAAATTTATGTGTATAAAGCATATATAAATATATAATAAAATATATTATATATAATATAATATATTATTAATACAAAATTTGTTATATATTTATGTCCATAAATATATTCATAATCTCTCTATATTCATAAATATATACATACAACCTTCTCAGCATAGACTTGTGTATAAGCTTTCAGGGATAGGCATTTGGTACTGTGTAATCAATTGCTCTATTCTTGCCTTTGGATGAGTGTTTCTCCCACAGATGACTTTTGTGTAAGTAGACCTGTAATCCACATGCTACACATGACGAGGTTGAAGCTTCATAAAACTGAGTTCTCAGACATAATTTGATTACAATTAATACTGTTATAGACTGATATCCAATAGCTATATAGATGGAAAAAAGATGCTGGTCTCAAAAACTCTGGGCATGATGGCTACTGAGCTTTTTGTTGTTTTCAAAATTTGGAAAGGGAGATTAATAGTACCTCAGAATGACATTGTCAGAATTTACTGAGATGATACATTAAGCCAAATACATGTGCGATCATCTTGTAGTGGCCACTCAGTAAATTCTGGCTCCTGTTCATATTAACAATAATCACCGCAATGCTACAACTCCCTGCATATGCTGAGGTCACATAGGTCTAAAACAGGGCCCCCTGCTGGGCGTGGCTGCCTTTTGAATCCTCTCTGTAGCACTGAAGATTAATTAGAATGTTAAGTAAGCCATGTGGCCATACTATCACCATCTCCCTGGGGCAGAGGAGCTAATACATGCATCAGTATGAATCTTGTCTTTTGGAAGGAAAGGATTCTGAAAATTAAAACTCTGTGTTGAGATAGCAAAGTAGCTTGTGGCTGGTGAATTTCCCGACTGTTGACATTAGACTTCCCTGCTGATGGTAAGAAGGTTTGAATTTTTAGGACAGCTGTTTTTCTGTAAGCACAGGTTTGTTCTGCCTCCCTAGCCCTGAGGTCAGCATGTATGCATCTGATTGCACAGTTGCACCAATACTTTCTTTTCATGTTCTTACCCAAGTTGTTTGGAGAATACTGAAGCATTCATTCAAGAAGAAGTTTGCTGCATTGATACGAAAGTCTTTAGGAACCCATAAAAATGACAAAATCTGTGACCGCTGGATTTCTGTTAGACTGTCATCTAATTAAAAAGGAAGCTCAGACTGTCTCACTCTGATTATGATACTGGGGAAAAGTGTCCTCTGTCACACCACACAAACACCTCATCTACACTCTGTGAGATCCAGCAAGCAGCAAGCACATCTGTAAATACACCAAGTGTGTGTGGCATCATTATTTCATACTTTCCTTAAATCCTATAATGTGTTTTATGTTATATTTAGAATTCTTGCCTTATAAACTCTCCTACCATTTGTATGCATTTTGTGAAGGAATGTTCTAGGGCCTCATTAACAGATTCAGGGGTGGTCCTTGAGGAAATGATGTGGACTGTGAACCACAAGCAAGAGCAGTTGAGGGTCCTCTCCATCCAGAGGCATGACGGGCCTCAGTGTTACCCACACATCTTGTTCAAACTTGTCTCCTATATCCGATTGGTTTTTTGTTTGTTTGTTTGTTTGTTTGTTTTCTTTATTTTTGTTTTCTACCATGCATGTGAAGGTTAGATGCTGGGTTTGGTATTTTGACTCAAATTTCTCTCCCACATATGCTTGCTTGACTCTCTCACAGCAAAAAACGATTTCTATTTTACCCTTCATTTCCTCGAGCAAAATGGATCCTGAGTTGCCAGTGGAATATTGTGGAATATACTGACTTAAGGGAGATATATTGTCTCACTTGAACTTCCTGTGGAGTTTGGTGGATGCAAATACTCTCTGTTGAGTCTGCCAGGCTCTGTGTACTCTAGTTCTAATCAAAGTCAGACCAAGTCAAGGAAGGAAGGAATCGGGAGTGGGTAAACTGCTCTCCATTTCTGCCTGTGATGTTTCAGGATGGCAATGCAGCTTGCTTAAACTGTTACCTCAGCAGCTCTCATGAAGACACATGGCGTTAAATGTCTACTAGCTAGAATTAGTGGTAGATTTACATTTAGACTATGGAGTCATTAGCTAACAGAATTTGTGTTCTCAAAAATTAGGACTTTTAAAATTAGCTATTCTGACCTTTATTATAAACATTTAAAAATAAGGCAGTACATAAGCAATGCTCTCTCATTAAACTTAATAAAGTTCAATAAAAATTTTAAATTTAAAAACTATCGTCATAAAACAGTGTGTTAACACCATGGCGTTAAGTAGTGCATTAGAGTTTAAAATTATTAAAAATTACTAAGTTGCCATTTAGAATGAGATTTGTTTTATGATTGCAGACACCTCCAAAACAAATCGACAGTCAATTGAAATGCATTCTGAGATGTAAAAGCACCATTAATTACTGTTAATGGCTCTTCTCTAATGTATGTAAATATATCATTGCTAGCAAACTCATGGCAGTTATTTCTTACTTCTTCCTAGACAGCTTAAAGATTCTAATTTATTAATATTCATAATAAGCAGAAAAAATCAACATGTTTTGATAAATGGCGATTGAAGATGCACTGTGCTTGAGCTGAAAGTAGTTATCTGCCTGTTGGCAGTAGTTCATGTCTCTCCATGAAGCAGAATCTGCAACAGAGAGTGAGAATTTAAAGTGGTATGTAGACCTGGAGCCATGAGTCCCACCATGTGTACTCTTTGGTTGGTGGTTTAGTCCCTGGGAGCTCTGAGGGTACTAGTTTGTTCATATTTTTGTTTATCCTAAGGGGCTGCAAACCCTTCAGCTACTTGGGTCCTTTCTCTAGCTCCTTCAGTGGGGACCCTGTGATTAGTCCAATGGATGGCTGTGAGTCTCTGCTTCTGTATTAGTTGGGTACTATCAGAGCCTCTCAGGAGACAGCTATATCAGGCTCCTGTCAGCCAACACTTGCTGGCATCCACAATAGTGTCTGGGTTTGGTGATTGAATATGGGAAGGATTCCCAGGTGGAGCAGTCTCTGGACTGTCCTTCCTTCAGTCTCTGCTCCATAGTTTGTCTCAGGTCATCAATGAGAGGAGAGGCCCTTGGTCCTGTGAAGGTTCTATGCCCCCAGTGTAGGGGAATTCCAGGGCCAGGAGGCAGGAAGAGGATGGGTCGGTGAGCAGGGTTAGGGGGAGAGGGAACAGGGTTTTTTTTTTCCAGAGGGGAATCTGGGAAAGGAGACATCATTTGAAATGTAAATAAAGAAAATATCTAATAAAAATAAGATGAATGAGTATATAGAAAACTTAATAGTCTCTATAAACAGATTATTTTTACATAAAAAAATAAAGTGGTGTGTATGTTTGTGTGTCTGTGTGTGTGTCTCCCTGAAAGAACTTTTCCAAGTTTCTTGGATTTAAAAATAGTGGTCTCCTCTTATTCCTATCTCCTATCTCTTTCTAGATTGTTCAACTCAGCAGATTATTCTGTCATGGAAAAATGCCTTTTGATTAACTTTACTGAAAATAATTGACAAGGAGTTCATTGGGGAAATGGTGTTTCCTGTTTATTGTCTTGTTTGATCTCTACTGGAGGTGGAATAGTCATGCTGCTGTTTAACAAGCTCTGTGTTATAATCATGATAAAAGAAAATTGCCTTCTTGTAGACCTAACCCTAAATTCAAATGAATCAAGTGGCTTAGAGACTCCTAGGTAGGATTTACAGTGATTTAGACAGAAAATGTGACAGCTGGTAGAATTGATGTGTCCACATCTGGATCCTTCATAACTGCTACAGGCTGCCTAGTAGGAAAAGAAAGAAAAGAAGCCAATTTTTGTCCTATAATGTTTTTATGATTTTAGTTTTTTATGGAAGACTTCATTGATAAATTTGTCCTCTTTACATTCTGATGGAGATGTGTAAAATCAACTACCGTCTTATCTGCTGTTAAGTTAAAGATGCTAAATATCAATAAGAGATTAAAATATAGTTTCTAATACAGCGTTCCCAGATTCAACAAGTTAATTCTCTAAAAATGAGGGCAGTTAAATTTTAATTTTAAAGATGCTGAAAGAAAGTTTGGAGTATGTCCCAATGTAGCCATTGACATTTATTTATTAATTGCTTTTTCATTACTGTGACACAGTACCTGATAGAGCAACTTAAGTGAGGGAGGATTTCTTTTGGCTAACAATTTAAGAGGCCAGCACATTATGGCAAACGTGGGAGAGTTTCTAGGCTGGAAATAGAGAGACTACCTTTAACTCTCAGGGTCCACCCATTATGGATCTACTTCCTCTTGCAAGTCCACACTTCCATAAGTTTCCATAACCTCCCAAAATAGTGTCATCAGACTGGGATCAGGTATCCAAACACATGAGCCATGTAGAGGACTTTTCACATCCAAATAATAATATTGTACCCGTGGTCCTCATAGAGTCATATGTGAAATGCATTCAATGTAACTTTAAACGTCGCCATAGTCGTCAGAGTTCCCATACTATTCATAACTTCAACGTCCAATGTACCATCTGAGTTCAAAGCAAGTTCTTAGCTGTAACCTTTAAATGATTTGAAAGAAGAAAAAAAGATAAGTAATTCCAATGGTATAGAGCAGCTATTTCCGCTTTCTGGGTGCATAGCAAGGGAAAATAGAACCAAAGAGAGATCAAAACCTAGCAGGGCAAACAATTCCTGTACTTCATGTTTGCATCTAAGATATAGGGTAGCATGTCTGGAGGCACTGTGCCCTTGGAGAACCTTGCTCTTACTGCCCTTAAATAGTTAGTACATAGAACCTTTCTCTTGGTCTGGCTCTGCATGGTGCCTCTAGCTTTCTTGGATTCATGTTCTAAGTTTCTAGCATCTCCAATGCCCATTTCCAATTAGAGTTCATCTTCAGAGTTTCCCACACTGTCCTCCCAGAGTATCTCTGCAAATCTTTCCCTGATTCTTAGTAGCTTTACTGGCATTCCTCAGAAACCTTAACACAACTCTCAATGTTTCTGTCAGTCTTGAATCCGATATCCTTGAAGCATCATCATCTTATGAACAATGATTTACTGGCATGTGGAGATATAGCTGATCCCTCACTCTCTTGGACCATGGCTGCCATAATCTCCAAGTGCTCAAATGGCTGATGCATGAAAACACTCCATTTCCCAAAGGTTCCACGATCTCACATAATAACAGTCTATCCATATTCATTTCTGTTCCTGTGATAAAATACGTTGTCAAAAAGTGACTTAAGAGATAAAGATTATATTTGGCTTACAACTACAAGTTACAGCTTATTTTCAGGGAATTAAGGCAGAAATTAGAGGCAGCTAGATGACAGCATATTCAAGAGCAGGGAAAAAGAATAAATGTATATATGCCTAGTGCTTGGCTATTTTTTACTATTTTTATACAACTTGGAGACTGTAACAGGAGGATATTGTTGTTCTCTTTTAGGCTAGGTCCTGTCACATTCATTAAGCAATCAAGAAAATCCTTTTTCGACATGTGTGCACAGACCAACTTGAGATGTATGTGCATAAGTCCTCACTGAGACTGTCTTTCTAAGTTATTCAATGTTGTATCAAGTCAACAACTAAAATGAATGCTCTCACACCCTCCACAAAAATTTCTGCACATTGAGTCTGTATTGTATACTTTACATGTAACTTATAATACCACATAAGATTTGTATTAAAAGTTTTTTCATGTTCTAAAGTTTAAAAGCTAGTAGTAGATTTTATCTGAAAAATCTATTTTAGTTATTATGGTAAAGGATATCTATGTCTCTCTCTATCTATCTGTGTATCTATCTATCTATGTATCTATCTATCTATGTGTCTATCTATCTATCCTTGTGTATAAAATGAGAGTAAAACCAACCATCTCCAAGGTTAATGGAAGGATTAAGTGTATTGATTTGAGCAATGCTTGTATAGTTCCTAGGCTCTTATAAGTACTATAGAAGTGTAAAGTTTTATTCCTATGGGTCATTTGTTGCAATTTTATTTTCTACAAGAGTCTTTTGGTAGAGATCTGTCAAAAATAAAGAAATGTAGGTGATTGAGGTATTGGCAAGTATAGATTCAGTTGGAATTGTCAATATCTAGACTAATTCAGAGTTATTAACTGCTCGTAATTTTAAGTGCTGGTATGTTATCAGTCTTTGAAAGCAGCCACCAAAAGTTGCTTTTGCCTTTCAGTCTTCAGAAAGATACTTATTGTATGTACCATTGTTATGCTGGCCATGCCTTGAATATTTATATGCTTACCTTGAGAGGCTGAATGATAAAAGAGACAATCGGGAACCAATATTCAAGTCACAATAGATATTCAGAACATTGTGTGAGGTAATTGGGATCCATTGTACCAAGTGGAAACTTACTGTGGTGTTGTTGATTGGTTTAAATGTAAGAACAACCAGTATTCCTGGCTGTTCAGCTACAAGCCTCTTCAAAACTGCCAAGTACAGGTTTCCGTCTCTGCAGTTCCTTCTCTAGGCTCTGTGTCTAGGAGTCAGAATAGGTCGCGTTACCATGCAATAACACATATGAAATCTCAGTAGTTTCATTAAGTTTATTTATTGCTCATCTTTGCCAGTCCTAGAGAGACTCTACGAGACTCCCGAGGACTTTATTCCTCTGAAGAATGGCATGGTATTTTTGTTCAATGATGTCTTTTAGAATGTTTATCTAAAGCTTTTCAGCTCAATTATAATCTGCAAAACCAGTTATAGACAGTTACACATGGTCCAGAAAGTGACAAAAATAACACATCAAAACCATCCCAGAACTGACCAGCTGGAAAGTAGGTTCTAAAACATTGCTATCCATGTGGCCAGCAGTGGGAGAGGACCAAAGCAAGTTGTGAGCATGGTTCACCACAGGTCAGTTTCTGGTAGACCGTGTTCATCTCCATCACAGAGTTCAGAAGCAGTTTCAGGTTGGCTCTTCTTTGTATGTCAGGATGTCAAAACTTGCAAGAGAAGTAAAATCCTTTATCCACTATCACATCCCACTCATTAGCCATGAAAATGCCTGTTGCAGGAGGAATTGGAATATGATTTAGGAATGAGCTGAAACAGTTTCTTCTGTTGTACTCTATCATAGACACACAGACATACACACAGATCTTATGCACATGTAAGCATACACATAGACACATGAATGCATATGTACATGCATGTATACATGTACATATATCATTAGCATACATACACACATAAACACACAATGAACATACACATACATGCAGAAACACAGGCACACACTATTAAACACCCATAATATGCATGAATGTTAATTTCTACTTGGAACCTCTTGATCCTTCTTTTAAAAAACAATTAAAATAGATATGAAACATATTAGTGTGACATTGGATCATAACTGTGTTATACACATATGGCCAAGGCAAGCTGTTAATCCTTATAGCCAACATCTTTTCTCTGCGATAAGATACTTACTTACAGTTTTTAATTGGTAAAATTATAGTTCATATTCAATGGTTTAAAAAAAAGCACAGATGAAATATATGAGAATGTTTTACTGTTTAGAATTTCTAGGGAATGCAGAAGCATAAAGAATTATCTGCCCCTTGTCCTCTAACTAGTGGCAAATGCTAGAGTTGATTGCTTCGATGACACTGATTGCTTCTTCTATTGTTTGTTTGTCTCCATGTATAAACCTGCCCAAGGAGCACTATGGGATACCTCAAGAAGAATTAGATAAGAGACAGAAAAAGAAGGCAGACAGAGCAGTGAGCTACACTTGACAGATATAGGTCAGATTTTCTGTTTCCAGAGCAGACTTCTGGTCTACAAGTTGGACACTTAGGGTAGTAAGAGTTTGTCACTGAAGAGTCAGGCTCAGTGGATAACCATGTGTAGTTAGATCCAATCTGTCTAGTTGGAGATTTATAGTGCAGACTTCTAGTTAGTTTTGGTAATTTTAGTCATATGTCACACTCTTAGTAAAACGTACCTATTCTCCTCTCCAATTCCAGTTTTAATTTTTCTTTTTCATCTAATGTAACAGTATTTTTCAATACACAGATATTTCTTAATTTTAAAATGTTGGTGTTTATTTGATGATTGTAAGCCTTTTGAAGATGTTCATAATAATGTCTCAAATAAGATTTTTGGTTTTTGCCGGGTAGTGGTGGCGCACGCTTTTAATGCCAGCACTTGGCAAGCAGATTTCTGAGTGAGTTCCAGGACAGCCAGGGCTGGAATGAGTGACCATGTTAATTTACATAGTTGTGGACAAAAGACTTGAGAGAATATTTTAATGGAGGAAGCAATTTCTTTAAGACAATTGAGTCCATGGTCACTTGGCTCCAGGTACAGGACAGAACATTATAATACTGGCAGCATGTGGTGGAGGATTCCAATTTTATCTTGATATACAGAAAACAGAGGAGAGTGTGGAATGGACATGCCTTCAGTGACCCACTTCCTCCATGTAGATTGAGTGTCCCAAAGTTTCAATTACCTTCTGAAATTACACACTAAGTAGGGATCAACCATGTCCATAAATTTCCATAAGAAACATTTCCTTCTCAAGGATATTCCTCCATACAAGAAGCACAAAGGCATCTAGGGAATCCAAGGAGAACATAGAATAAGTTTAGAAGATAGGAATAAGGTTCCAGGGAGATGATCTGACTACTACTTAGTCAGGAACTTGAAATCAGGAACATTTGAAAAGTGACTGATAGAATAGTGAGGACAGAGGAGCACACTGAATATAAGGGTTCATAGAGTTGAGTGAACATGTTGGAGTCAACTCCAGAAGTCTACCAATAGGGTTGATAGGTAGGAGGAGACGGGGCATTCAAATCTTTCTATATCTATTGTTTGTACAAGTAGACCCATAATTTCTGAGTCAATGGAGAAAATTATGATAAACTAGGAAGGACTGAGCTCTGTTGGAGGAGGTAGGTAGATATGAGTTCATCTTCTGATGAAACATCTGCCTTATAGTTTTGCTTGTTTGAGGAATTGACAAAACATCATCCCATCTGGCACTGCTACTACCCTAACAGTGCAGAGGGATCTAAACAAGAATCTTCCAATATTACAGAAAAGAAAACCAAGGAGAAATGTTTTGTAACTTATGGTTGCAAGATTAAGTGTCAATCTTCCCATGAGCCTTTGGACCTTGCCCTCTTCACATTCTATCTTGCTGTTTGCCCCTCACTAGAACTGATTTACTAGTGCAATTGTTACTTTAGGAACAACCTTTGATTGTGCTCATTTAATGATGCATTCATGCTTGTAGGTGTTTAGAAACCCAAAGTGTGGAATAATGAAATTAAATCCACAGTGCAGCCAAGTTCTGGTACCAGCTGTCCTGTGACCTTGGTCCCATTCTTTAAACCTCTTGAAGCCTGGTCTTCTCTGGAGAGTTCAGAATGATTCATCTGGTGAGGCTTTTCCAGCTGTAAAATTTGATGGCTTCATACTTTAATGTGTCAGATGCATTTCAGCATCTCCAAAGTACACTTGGTCATGGAAGATCAGCTCTGTTATTTATCTTATTTAGTCAAATATATTTTGCATGGGCTGTTTTAATGCATAAAACTGACCATCATTTCCCTTTAACAATGACAGTTGTAAATGACCCTCCCCCAACCCCTTATGCTTTGTTGTGTAGCATAGATTCCCTTTTGAGCTTTTGAATACATGGTGTTGTGTTTCTCTTAGGCAGATGTTGAAAAGAGTTTGTAATGAACATTGGTTCAAAGGGAATTGGTGGTTTCAAGGTAGAACATATGGCTGAAATTGCTTTTTAAAATGCAATTTGCAGTACTTTTACCTTCTAGTAAATTCTGTGGTGCCACATGAGGTAGAATTCACCATCTCAACTAATGTCTTTTTTTTTTTTTAAAGATTTAGGTTTGCTGTCCATGATGATAGATTCCATCTACAGTGGGATTCAATTCATGCAGAATGTGACCAGTGTTACTGGAAAGCTCAGATTCCCAACTTGTAAGCACACTTGAGAACCTTCTCTTAAACCCTCCCGATCCCTTCATCTCAATTACTTCTTTCCAGTGAGCACGGTTAATTTCCCCTAAATTCTGGAAGGGCAACAGACTGAGAATTATACTTTCTTGGATTGAATTTTATGGCTTTAAACAAGGGACTACTTCTTTTCCAACTGTAGCTTTCAGGTATGTTTCAGACTCTTCAGCCCTGCCCTATTGTGAAGAAAGCATACGGTTAGATGACCTTCAGTCTATCCCTAACCTCCTTTCCATTAACGCTTATTATGCAGTGTCTGGTCAGAATAGGCCCCTGAAATAGATGTTTTCCTCCTATCACAGGGACAGTGATGTTGCAGCTATATCTGGAATTGCCTTGGTTCCCTTCAGCTTCTTCTATTTATAAATGTTGTGGTCTTTCAGATGGGGTTTTGCAAAGTAGACATAAGCACTCCATTAACATAAACAGAGAAATCTCAGTGATCAGGATTTGGAAAGCCAAAATCTCACTCTCCACCATTAGAATTAGTGACTCTCTGCCATTTTAAAATGCCAGGTTTTTTTCATAGAAATGTAATATGAGGAAAAATAATGACTATAAACATAGGTATGTACTCTACTGTATTTGTTTGCCATCTCTAAATTACTTGTTTTTAGAGGTGATTTTATGCTTTGAATGCATCATGGGCTTAATCTACTATATGCATTAGCATCCAAGGAACCAAAAAGGGTCTCAGTAGAACTTAAGGTTGCTGTGGAAAATATTTTAATGCCTTAATGCAATAGTTTATGATATATTTAAGTACACTTACACATACAGCAGATCTCTAGTTTGGTATATGTATCTTAATTGATTATCTAGATTTAATAATTGACATATGAAAGGAAACCAGTAAAAATACATATTCTATTTCATTTTATTAGGTAAATTCTATTATAAAAGCATCCTACATTTTTTTTCTTCACAGGAAATCTTTCCCATTGCTCTCTGATATTTGAGCTTCATCTTTTGGCTTTCTAGTGTCTGTCTTTAGTTGACCTAGTGTGGGAAACTCTGACCCACCAGTTAAATGCATTGTCTAATGTCACATCACAGAATAATCTTATGTTCCTAGCTGCATCGTCTTGCATATGTTACAGTCAATTATAAGGCTTCCTCAGAATAGAACCTACTGGACAGGTTTGGATTTGAAGTTTAAAGACAAATAGAAAGTTGCTAATTTCTAAGTATAGGATGATGCCACTTTCTTTTCTTAGGCTCATCAATTAAAAGTGTATGTGAGTGTGTGTGTCTGTGTGTGTGTGGATGTTATTGTATTACTGTGTGTGTGTGATTATTGTATTATTGTATGTGTTGTTGTTGTATTATTGTGTGCATGTTATTGTATTACTGTGTGTGTGTGTGTGTGTGTGTGTGTGTGTGTGTGTGTATGCCATTGCACTCATGGGAAAGTTAGGTTAAAAGATGACTTGCAGGAGACAGTTCTCTTTCACTGAGGGGCTAAGATATTGAACGGAGCCTGCCCTGCATGCGTTTATACCTGCTGGCTGAGCCATCTTGCTGGCCTGACTTTAATTCTTGAATTGGAAAGAAACCCTGATTTTGTGTGTGTGTATGTGTGTGTGTGTGTGTGTGTGTGTGTGTATGTGTGTGTGTGTGTGTGTGTGTGTGTGTGTGTGTGTGTGTGTATGTGTGTGTGTGTGTGTGTGTGTGTGTGTGTGTGTGTGTGTATCTATTTATGCCTTGGACTATCTTAATCTACAGGTGGCATTCATAACTATAATATAACATATATCTTGATTTATACTTACTATTTTAAAATAAATTGTATACCATAGTAGAGAAAATGACTTTCACACACCCCTCTCTCAGGTGGTTTTGGTTTGCAGGTGAAGGTAATTTTTCTGCTATTACTGCAGCTATTGCTTTCTTTACTAGGTATATCCACCTTGGTCCTAACTTGACCTACCATGATTGAATCTGGTACAGTGACCATGACAGGTAGGGGTGTTAGTTCTTTTCTCTTGTTTGTTTTTGGAATTACTTGTTGCTTGCTTTGAATTGCTACAAACCACTAAAACGTCATGGCTGAAAACAATTTGAACTTACTTTTATGGTACTAGAGGCCAGAAGCCTGTCCTGAAGATATGGGCTGGTTGATACACCCTCTGTAGTCTCTCAGCAAGAATCCTCACTTGTCTCTTCTGGCTACTAGTGGCTCTGTTGTTTCCTAAGCTTGCAACATTCTAGCTCCTGTGTTCGTCCCTGTATTCATATCATCTTGTAAAAATCTCTTTGTGGTCAGTAGTCCTTTCATTTGCATGTATGTGGTGAGCCAGGTTACTGTGTGTGCATATGTATGTGTATAGAGGGTTACCATGTGTAAATGCATGCACAGCGATGCCAGAAGTCAACCTCAGGTTTGGTTAATTTGTACTTTTGAGACATTTGTCTTGGAACATGTCAAGTAGGCTGGGCTCACTTGCCAGGGAACCAAAGGGGTCTGCCTATCTCTATCTCCCATATGAAATTATTGTAAGTATATACTACCATGCTTAGTTCTTTCCTTGTAGGTACTAGGAATTAAAC
Source organism: Mastomys coucha (assembly GCF_008632895.1). Classification (NCBI taxonomy): domain Eukaryota; kingdom Metazoa; phylum Chordata; class Mammalia; order Rodentia; family Muridae; genus Mastomys; species Mastomys coucha. The sequence goes on along the minus strand of NW_022196892.1, from coordinate 2,752,057 downwards.
TCAGGTACACATGCTTGTTTCAGTAAGAATTTATAAACTAAATTCTTTTCCCAGTCCCTCCCATCCTTTCTTTTATAAAAACATCAGTTACTGGACTTAAGATCCACTTTTAGCGAGGAATGAGTCCATCTTGAGTTGCTTTATTATGTCTGCAAAATTGAAAGGTCAAGTAAAAGCTTTCTCACTTGTGGGAATGTGATATGGGGCCACTTGACTTTCTCCAGGCTTCAGGGCTTGTACATTCCTCATTAGTCCAGTAGACCAAAGGGGATTTCAGTGTAGGCAGCTCAGGAAAAGCTCTACCCTGGCAACTCTGCAGGTACCTTAGTGAGTGCTCCATCTTGACAATTCCTCTGCAGGCACCTTGGTGAGTGCTCCACTCTGGCAGTTCCTCTGCAGGCACCTTGGTGACTGTTCCACCCTGGCAGCTCCTCTGCCTAGCTTTTTCTACATTGTGCCTAGCCTACTTCTTTCAACCATGCTTTTCCATCTCTCAGTAAACACATCCTGGTTTCCAAATGGTAAACGCTCAGTGCAGTGTTTGGGAAAGAATACGTCTATAAATATAGTGTGGTGCAAGAGACTAAGTAAAGGCCTTGGAGCTAGGAGGGGCTACTTCATGTACCTGTCGTAGTCCTTCCCTTGCTAGACCTAGAACTTGGGCCAGTCATGCAACGCCTCCCAGATCAGCATCTGAATCTCACCAGACACTCTTTCTCCCAGTACCATCTGTTGGCAGGACTCAGCTCCCCTGGGGAGTTTGACTGTTGCTCTCTGAGTCCTTGCCATATGGGATAATCCACAGGACAGCTAGCTTTTTGTGATATAGCAAACATGAAGACCAGAGGCAAAGAGCAAAGGTTGGAGTCATAGTCATTTACAAACAAATCATAGTCTATTTTTTAAAATGTAATCATTAGATACAGCCCAAATCCTAAAAAAGAGGGACTTATTAAATGAGTGTGACTGGAAGTGGGAAGAATCATTAGAAGCTTTTTTAGAAGCTGTAAAGCAAAGCTCCTGCTCAGGATTCATACCACCACCATTGTCGTTGTTGTCGTCCTCGTCATCATCGTCATCATCGTCGTCATCATCATCATCATCATCATCATCATCATCATCATCATCATCATTTGGAGCACATCTCCTAGTTTTTATTGCTTGAGGTAGATACTGATTCTTCTAAAACAGAAGAGCCTTATGTCAAGTTGGAATGCAGAGGTACAGAGGTTAAAGGGTTCACTTGAGAAGCCATTCAGAACAGTAGGCACAGTATTGTGATAAGAACCTCAATCAGTTAAGATCCTGGTGGGTTATTATATCCTGAATTATTTTGCTACATGATTACACATGAACTATAGAGCTTCAGAAATAAACTGCTATAGTAGGCCAGGAGGGAACAATATGAGCAGCCATTTACAATGTGCTGCCGCAGAGAGAATAGCTAATAGCAGTTCTTTCAAACTGCTTTTCTAAACCATAGTTTGTGTATCCGCTGTAACTGCTCCTTGTAATAAGCCGCAGTGGCTACATGCTCATTCTTGCTTCCAAATACTTGTTTCTGAAACCGCCATTGCAGGCAGATATTCTTGGGAGAAGACAGAGCATCGTTTCTAGGCATTTCCAATTCTAAATAATTAGAGTAGAAAGACTTTCAAGTCAGCTTCAGGTTCCAGCTTGTTATATAAATAAGTTCACAGGAATCTCAGATGCTTTACAAAAATCTGACAGCAGCTATAAAAGGCTTTTGAACATTTTTGTTGCCAAAGTCCTAGGGATTGCTGGAATCTTAAATAGCCCGTTTTAAGCTCCAATTCAGAAGCTTTTTGTCATGTTTAATAATGTGGTGAATAATTCCTTTTCTGTTAGTCATTTCCTCCTTTATAATCCATGAGGATCTTTGAGCCATGGAATGGATATTTTTCTGGAGCTATAAATTAAAGGTCTTTTCAATCCCAAACTTGAAATGGCTTTTTAATACACCACTTCTATAAATGTATTTATCTAGGTTTAAAAATTCATTAGCATACATTTAAATGAAAGTCTTATGGAGGTGTATGTGCAATCCAAGGAATGATTACTTTGAAATGAGAATTCCATGGAAGACATTGGGTGATACTGTGTACAATAGACATTTTAGTAACAAGGAAGCCATATTTTTAGAGGAAATTAAGTACTGGATCTTCTCTCCTCTCCTCTCTGTCTTTCTTCTTAAGTGTAGGATGAATAGGAAGTTTGGTTCAGGATCCAGTGGTCACCATTGGTCCAGAGGTAGATAATACTTATAACATCTGTGAACCAAGACAGGGAAATAAAATGATGTTTCTACTTATGCTCTTAAATAGAAGGTAGCCTTTCTTTACAGTATGATTATTTTCTAAAGACCATAGTTAGTCATGGCAATGTTAATGACCTCATCACTAGTAGATGTCTATAACATCCATAAGCTTACAAGGCTTAGTGGAGAGTTTGTTTTCTTCTTGGGTATGATATGCTCATCAATCCCAATTTAAATAATTATCCAAAAGGCTACACCCTTAGATTACTATGATCATCAGCTTTGGCTAGAGGAGCCCCTGTTTGCATTGGATAGCTATAACTATAACCTATCTCATAATTGGTCAAAGTTCTGTGACTAAGGGACAGCTGAGTTCTCAGCTGTAAATAGGACTTTTATATCACCTACTCATCCCTGGGAATGTCACAAAAAACAAGGCAGAAAGAACGTAGGGGTCAGAGGAAGCAGTGGAGCGACGTAGATCATTCTCTTCAAACATGCCATTGCCCTGATACTCTTTACCTCATAGCAATTGTGATTGACAACACAAGACCTGGGTAACACAGGACCAGCAAACATACAAGCAAGAAGGGCCCCTGAGTCTCTCCACTCCCAGGCCCATTTAGGAGAACAATAGTAGCCAGAGGGAAGAGGCTCGCAAGAAACCATGCCTGCTTGAGGATCTATAGGTAGCTGATAGTTGTTAGCAGGGAGAGAGGCAAATCCTTGAGCAGCCTAGCCACTGGCAAGAAAGAAGCCCACTTTCCTAAAGAGAGTTGCTCACCCAGCACTCTGTGAGCAACTCTGATGGAACCGACTAGACCACCAAAAAGCAAACAAACAAACATATAAACTAGCAAATACAGTAAAGTCGAGGAATTCGAAAGAGGAATCAGTTTAGCAAGAGAACAGTAAAAAATAGGAATGGCAGTAAAGAAGATAAAAATATATTTCATATGTATGGAAACACCGTAATGGGACCCATTAGGTAAAATTAACACATGTAAATAAAATAAGTAAAAAGAAATTTATGATATTATTTAATACTAAAATTATGGCCATCTGAACATATTTGAGCTTTTAATTATTTTGAAAATATAATATCTAGTACCTACCCCCATGTCTTATTTAACAAGTAAGTATAAAATCTTAAATATATGTTAACATATTTTGGTTGCTGTATTCCAGGATAACTGAAATCTTCTGTTGGAAGCAATGCATCATTACATGTTCAGAGGCATCCTAGGAGATGCATAAAGACTCATCCACACAGATTAACTTATTATACGACGACCTATGAAGCTTATAGGTTGCTTTATTAATCTGACTGTCAAATGAGTCCTGGGTAACTCAGTGTCATTCAATGTTTTTGTGAAGTTCATGTCTTGGTAGCCTGCCTTAGTAGCCACTAACCTCTTGGGACACCACCAAGGACTCTGACCTTTTTCAGTCTTAAAAGACTCAGGCCTTTTTCAGTCTTCCTTTAGATGTCTCCTTCCCACTGTAAGATGTTGATCTCTTTGACTAGCTGAATAGAGTGAAAGCCACTGTGTGTGTGTGTGCATGTGTGCGTGTGTGTGTGTGTGTGTGTGTGTGTGTGTGTGTGTGTGTTTATTCTAAGACTGGGTCATGAAAACTCACTTTGCAGGGGGTGCAGGGAAGTCAGTCATCACTGTTAGTGAGGACATTTCAGTAGTCCCACAGGAAGCTTCAGGAACAAGAATGAGGCCTCCCAGCCAGCAGCATCAATTCCCTGTGCTTGACAAGGAGCCATCTTATAGATGGTGCCTCTAGCCCCAGTCAAGCTTGCAGGTTACTGTACATTCTCCAAGGAGTCAGCTGCTCCCTACTTTCTAGGACCTGGAGTCAAAATCATTCAGTTAAGCTGCTCTTGTATTCCCTGACCTGTAACATTACCTATAGGAGATAAAGTTGTATATGAACTTTGAGAATGATTTAAGTAATAACAGACAACTGACACAGGGCTTGCGATTCAACCACAAGATCCTGACATTGGTGTATGGCAAAATCAAGGTGGGATGCTGATAAAGGATACTGTGTTGTCAAGTTAGTATAGAAAGTCAGGATGCTGTATCCCTTACTATCTTTATTTCATTTATTGCCTCTTCTTCCTTCACTAATTCCTGTCTTCTCCTCTCCTCTGTTCCCATCCCCTCTTTTCCCCTCCCATTCCCCTCCACTCTCTTCTCTTCTGCCCTTCCATATATCATGTACCACTGTTACTGGGCAAAAATGATAAACTAGATCAACCCATTTGATATCTTCAGGTTTTCAAGAAAACACCATGTAAACAGTAAGCATTGGGTATACGTCTTACACAGAGGTCAGAGTGTCAAATGCTATCTTACTGAAAAAGTCTTGTCTATATTCAGAATGATATCTTTGTTCAGCAGAATAATATGAGGATGTAGATAAAAATGGAAAATGTTTGTTCTGTTAGGGAGCTTGTGTAGGGATTGGGTTTATAGGGAATGGCGAAAGTCTTCAGTTAGCTTGCCAATTTCTCTGCCTTGCTCGGCTGCTATATTTGCAGGGAATGTCTGCTACTGATGGAGGCTGGGATGAGAGATGAATGGGAGAAGGAAGGTTGGAGGAGAGGATCTTTGTGATCCCTTGGGGAAGGGGAGACCACAGTAGGTGTTCTGCTACAGAGCTGGGGGTGAGTGTGGGGGCATTGGGCCTGAAGGAGCAGCAGAAGGCTTCCCTTGAGTTTTACAGTAGCTTAGTCACTCTGATGACGCTGTTCCCATTTTAGTGATGATTTGACTGAGTTCATTGTTCACAAAGAAAGTTCAGAAAGTGACAGGAGATTTCTGTGTAAGAACAAAAGGAACATTTGACTCCTGGTGCTAGTTAATTACTTATCTCTCTGATGTAAATGAAGAGTCACCAGGATAACATTTTTTTTTTAAAAGGTAATTGTCTTCTTGGGAAGGTACAAGAATATCACAGACTTTGTATTTAAAAAAAGAAAAAAGAAAAAACCTCAGATAAAGATCATCTAAAAATAACAAACTTAGGTAGGGACTCTCTTATACTTCCCATATTGGAGGACAGGGGCAAGGCAGGCAATTGATCTCTGGATTATGTATCTATCTTTCAATGACATTCAAGAGATAGAATACTAAATCAAAAGAAGGGTTTCCATAGTATTCTAAGCCCACTGGTATAAATACATTATTTAAATAGCAAACACTGGCTTTCTTCTGTCTGATTTTTAAACAACATTTTCATTATGCTTGCTATACTAGATTAGCTTGCTAGTTACAAGGAAAATTCAGATGCAACTCTCTATGATATCAAAATATGTTTAAACTCATAAAGCACTGCTTTGAGGAAAACATTGCGTACTGTGAGAATTATTGTAAATTACATTGTTGATGTACACTAATATTGAAAATGTCCTTTATAAGTACTTCATTTAAAAATTCAATTCCATTTAGTAAAATATGCACACTACCCAGGGACTTAGAAAATAGAACGATACATGAAAATAACAAGAAAAATATATTTGTTTGAGGATGAGTATTTGCAACTCTTATTACCTTCCAGGGTTAATTAGCCAAATTCATCCAAACTGCTTGAAATCCATAAAGGAATGATGAGGGATCCCGGATACAAACAGTCAGAGTTTAATGTGGTATATCAGCTCTCTAAAAATGACTGCAGTTGTATCTTCAGTTCTAGATTCTGGCTATTGAGAAGTGTCTAGGTCAGTGTTCAGCAGAGTGATGTGGAATATGGTTCTCCTTAGCCAAACCGACACTTGAAAGAGTCATCAAGGGTTTCACAAAAGTGCTTTGCTTTATGAACATACCTTTAATCATCTGTTTCATGCATTTCATTCTATAATGTAGCTCAGTGACATAATATGGGGATCAGTAGGCCACCAGGACAATTTGTGGGGCATAAACCTATTTTTGGTATTGTTACTTATATTTAAGTTCATTCACTTCTCAAAGTAGTATCAATCCCAAAGTAATCTTTGGGTAAATTGACATTTTCTATTCTACATTGCTACAGTTATATTTTTTGATTTTTTAATTAATAAGCTTTATTATAAAAGCATTGAATAAAAATCCCAACCATGCACCAAAATTAACGAAACCCAAAGACTATGAAATTATATTTTCAATGGAGTCCCTTAATTAATATGGGGGAACTGTCAGTAACAACTCCTTTTATCTTGTTTCAGTTCATTCCAAGCTTGACAGGGTTATTAGAAAATTTTTAAAAAGTTTTGATCCCATACATTTATGAAGAAACTATTATTTATATTAGTTAAGTTGTTAGTGAAAGAACAGTACTATTTTCTTTTATGCAGTTCTTAGGTTTGAGCTTAAGATAGGCTTCCCACAAAGCATCTTCTAAAGAAAAATGTGAATGTGAATGTATTACTTATATTAAATAAACCTAAGAGTTAATAAGTCTAATAGGAAATTGATGTAATTTGGAGGCAATTTGAAGATTTAGATATTTATAGGCATTTTGATTAAAAAATATAGGTGAGGGAAAGGAGAAGAATATTTGAATCTGATGTCTAGTTTAAATATGAATTAAATTATATGCATGAGGTGAGATGAACATGACCCTTGTAATTTCCTTTTGTATCAGATAAAACTTGCAGACTAACCTATAAACCTCATAGTTTTCAGTAACAAAGTCAACACTAGTTTATCATCTTGAAGAACTCTCTAACCTTAGAGTGGGTTGAATAAGCAAAATCTGTTATGGTTTGACTATGAAATGCTTCCCTAAAACGTTGCTGTATGGAAGTCTTAGACTCAGCTCTAAGTGCTACACAAAAGTAACGGAATTGATGGGGCCTCCGCTATTGTATATCGAAACTTTTAATAAGTCTTAACTAGGGATTTTTGACTCTTGCATCATGTTAGCTGCCATAGTAAATATCAAGAACAACCATACAGGAATGTCCCTTAATCAATATGTGCAGTTTGACAGAAGTGAGAAAGATAAATGATTAAATGCAGTTATTTGTGCAAGCATCCATAAGTACACTGATTTTGATTTTTATTACAGACTTGGTATGTAGGTAGAAAGAATGGATAAGAAGGGTATTAAAATGGTCATTATTTTGAATGAGGCTCCTGTGGTCAAGAGTTGGATGGGGTAGAATCCACATTTGACCTTTGACCTTGACCTATGTGTGGCGAGCAGCTCAGTCTTACTGCTGTGCCCCATACTTGTGACTGTAATGAGGAGAATACTTCACTTTCCTGAATATTTTTTCGAATTTACACCTGAACATCATCTTCTCCTGTGTCCTTTCATTCACCATTTGGCAATGTCACACACTGAGCCGCTGAGCTCCTTAAATGTAAGTGATACCCATTTTAAGGAATACTCATTTCATTCAGAAGGGTATTCTTAGGTTTATGGTAAATTTGTTCTCATTTTTAGTTTGTTCTTCAGACAAATAGAGTAATATATGCCATTCTTCCTTATTCTTATTGAATATTTTCTACTAAATCTATCCTTTTATGATTCTGAAATGCCAGCTTCAGTTTTTTTATTAATTCATACTGACCTGTGCAGAGCTGTCTGTCTCAACTTAATGGCTATTTATAATATATGGATGGCATTCCCCTGCCGTTAATGTTTAATGAATTGGCTCCTGATCCAATGGAGTCTAATAAAGGTAATCATTAGAATGCATTGTCTTTCTGCAGTGCCCTCAGAACTTTTTTCCCCCACTATACCTTTGACCCCTACCCTCCTTCTCTGTCTTTTCCAGTGCACTCATCTCTCAACCTCTCTTTCATTATTTATTCCAAATGAGTAGTTTTACACTTCATTTTTTTCTAGGTCAGAAGGCAGTTTTTTGTGGTGAAACTAACAAAGTCTCAGGCTACCTGATGGCTGGAAAAGTCATGCTACAATCAGTCTTGTTGCAGAGTTAATCGTCATTTTCTACAGTCTAAAATCCCTCATAGAGACCTCCACTACAACCGACTATTCCCTTTGTGTATCCCGAATACGAGGCCTATATTGAAAATCAACGTTATAGAGCCACAGGTTACTCAATGGTTAAGAGCTTGTCCTATTCTTCCAAAGACCAGAGTTCGGTTCAGAGCATTGATATCTGGGGGCTCACTACACCTGTAACTGCAGATCCAGAAGGTCCAGCACCCTCTGCTGGCCACAGCAGGCACACACACACACACACACACACACACACACACACACACACATACTTAGAAATAAAAAGTATTTAAAGTAAAAAAGGTGGCTTTTAGAATTAGAAAATAGTGAAAGGTATATGTCTTTGTGAATATAGTAAAGATTCCTGGATTGTATGCTTTTATAAGAGGGCAAGGGCTTAAAACATGAACTGGATGAACCAAGGAAGTAAAGCCAAGTGGAAAGGGGAACGCTAATTCTTAGAAATACTGTTGTGCACATATACCATGTTCAAGCTCACACACACCCAATTCCATGCCCACTATGTGCTTTCATCAATCAGTTCTCTTAATAGTTGCAGTGAAAGCAATTATATCTCACGCTCTGAAACCCGTCTACTCTATACATTTTTTTTCTTACTGTTGAAATGTGAAACAAGAGGCCATACTTTACAGTAGTGTGGCCGCCTTCCAAAGCCTGGGTACATTCATTCTCCAGGGGATGTATTCTTTCAGAGTTAAGCCCCATTATTGGAACTGCATCTACATCCACGTGGCAGCTGAAACCACCATTAAGCTCTGAGTCCTTCAATCACTGAATTGAAATGTTAGTAACAGATTCTCCCTGGTTCTGGTTTCTGGTTTCTGGTTTTGGACCCACCCACCCACCCACCCACCCAAAGACTTTCTTAGGTAATTTTAAAGATTTATTTATTTACTTTTAAATATAAATATTTTTGAAGTTTAAATGTTTTAGAAAAATGGCAGATAATACAGAGTTCTTGCTTCCATTTTATTTATTAATATTTTAAGTCTGTTACTTAAATCAACAAACCTATATTGCTGTTCGTCCATATGACTGAAGTCTATATTTTTTTTAGATTTCTTTGAGTGTGTATCATCTGTATCATGATGGTTTTACATACGCACAACTTTCCATACTGTTCTCAAAATTCCTTTTATTGAACTTCTTTTCTTCATCTCTGGTTTTGCCATTTGGACTGTCATATTGTTGTTATGGAAGAATAGAGGTTCATTTCATACTGCCTTCTTTCAATATGCGATGCACATTTGAGATTATGTATTTTCAGGGGCTGCTAGTTCTTTTCTTTTTACTGACTTGGGAGGGGGTGAGGGACTCTTTTAATACATCAAACTGGTCCAGAACTCACAATACTTCTGTCTTAGATTACCTACTGTTGGAATAATAGGTATTCAGCTGGATTATGGGATTCTGAGATTGTTAACATAGAGTTGCAAAAAGGTTTTCTAAAATATCTAGATGATATTGCCTTTCCATTGACATGAATGGATGTTCCTAGTCTTCCTGGTACCTACACATGTCAGTTTGTATTGGATTAGATGTGCTGGCAAGCATACAATGGCACCTTGTTTATATCTGCAGTTTTTGTAATGGCTTCTGATGTTATATCTTCTCTTTGTTTAATGTTTATATATTTTCTTTACTGAGATGTCTGTAGCTTTCTCATATTTAAAATTAGATTGTTTTAAGTCTTTCCAATTGCATTTATGTCCTATCTATCTATCTATCTATCTATCTGTCATCTATCTATCTATCTATCTATCTATCTATCTATCTATCTACCTACCTACCTACCTACCTACCTACCTACCTACCTACCTACCTACCTATCTATCTATCTATCTATCTATCTATCTATCTATCTATCTATCTATCTATCTATCTATCTATCTATCTTTTAAGTGTGTATGATGTAGCATAGCTGTGGATGTGTGGAGGTCAGAGAACAACTTGAAGAGAAGGTTATTTCCTTCTATTAAGTGCTTCTGAGGGATTTATTAATGTTATCAGGTGTGGCAGAAAGTACCCTTACCCACCAAGCCATCTCTCCTGTATGAATTATTTATCTTATGATTGAGTTTTAAGAGTTTTTAATATATTTTGGAATATCAGGGTTTTTTTGTCTGTCAAATATGTGTACTAAAAATGATTTCTACTACTCTGTGGCTTTTCTTTTCATTCTTTTATAGTATCTTTTACTTTTAAGTTTTCAATGTTTATGTATTACATTTTCCTTTGTTACTGTTATTTTTAAAGTAACTGATTATATTAAGGTGTTTTTATAATACTGTTTTATTGTTGGTTCACTTTCCTGCTGTCCTTCAATCTACTTGTCCTTCCTTTAGTCCCCATCTTGCCCTCTTCCATCTTTTTTTTTTTCTTTTCAACCTTACCAACTCTCCCTTAAGGTCTTTTTTTCCTTTTCAAAAATTTTGTTTTTAATCTTCATGATCTATACCATCCCATATACACATAAAAGAAACTAAAATCTAAATCTGATTATGAAATAAAACATGACATTTGTCTTTCTGGGTCTCAAATATTGAGACAATGATTTTTATTTATGTCTGTTTGCTGAATGTCATAATTCAGCCCCACCCCATTCCCCCGCCACACAGGCTGGTGAATAGTGAGATGACTGTTACAGGGTAATACCACTGAGTCTTGGACTGAATATGAAGCCCATTCCACAGGATGGAATGCATGTCCACTATTGTAATCATGATCTAAAACACATGCCTCGAAGTCATAGACCCCATGTGGGACCTGATACAGTGGTTTAAGAAAGATAACTTGACACCAAACTGTAGCCTACATATTTATGTTTATCCCCATAGACAGATACTGCTCTCATCTTTAATCCTAGAAACTTTTCTTTGTAGGGAATGCAAAGATGCATGGTTGCTCATAATATTTAGAATAAATAATACTTTACTGCTAGGTCCCAGACATGTAAATATTCTACCATTCTTGCAACACTGTGTAAAAGACTGCTTTCTCTAGTCAATTTCCCTGGCCCTTTTATGAAGACTGACTTGTCTGCGTATGTATGGGTTTCTTCTTTCATTCCTGCATTTATTATAATTTGGAGTGGTCACAAGTTTTGTTCTTTGATACTGTGTTGAAAACACTGATCTTGCTGGGGAGTGGCATGCCTTTAATCCCAGCACTTGGGAGGCAGAGGCAGGCCGATTTCTGAGTTCGAGGCCAACCTGGTCTACAGAGTGAGTTCCAGGACAGCCAGGGCTATACAGAGAAACCCTGTCTGGAAAAACCAAAACCAAAACCAAAACAAAACAAAAAACAAACAAACAAAAAAAACGCTGATCTTGTCCAAATGAATATTAGATACTGATTATTGATATTCAAGAATTCCTCAGATTTTGACTGGTACTACAATAAACATGTAAATATCTTTATTTTATAAAAACTAGGTCTTTTATTTCTTTCTCCAGAATTTTGTTTATTTGTTATGTTATCCTATACATACTTAGTTACATTTATCACTAAATAGAAATTACATTATCTATGTTAGTATGAATGATATTTTAATTCTAATTTTAAATTCCACTTGTTTTTACTACATCCACTTGTACTTTACTACTATACTAGAAAATAATGGCCTTTTAAAATCAAATTTTGTCACATATCATTGTTATGATTGCTGGTTGTTTTTAGATATATTTCTGTCAATTCTGGAAATTTTTCTTATAATTATCATTCTCTTGAAAATAAATCTGCATACCCTTTTACCTTTTGTCTCTTACTGCTTAGGAATAATTGTAGTATAATGTTAAATATTAATAATTAGAAAAGAGTGAAGCTGTGTTCTTCCAAGAAGTATTAGTTTCTTTTGGTATTACAACGTTGGCTTATAACACACAAAACAAATGTATTTTGTTACAGTTTTAAAAGCCAGAATTCTAAAAATTAAGGTATTCACTGAGTTGTACCCCCCAGTTCCATTTCTTCTCTAGTATCATTCTTCTCATTGTGGTTGTGACATAGTCCATGAATATAGTCACATTCACTATTGTTCGGGGGACCTGCATTATTTCTGCTTTCCTGTCTGCCATAAGGACCTTCAAGAGGTAGGCCCTGGCGTATGATTCAGGGAAATTTCATTTCAAAGTCCTTCACTCAGAGGTAGTTGCAAAAGTAATTTTGTCAACCAGACAGTTATTTTTCTCAAGAAGCAGGACTTGGATCTTTGAGGACCTTGCTATCCAACCTCCTGCTGTGACTGAGGTCTCTTTCCTTTTCCTTCTCCCCTTCCCACTTCCCTCTTCTCCCCTTCCCACTTCTTCCCACTAATTTCTCTTTCAGTTGTTGGTGCTGATCTAGATTGGCCTTCAGCATTCTGAGCAGATGCTCCACTCCTATGGTACATGCTAAACAGCTATAGAGCTTAAGGGAGAAATATCTAAGCTTTCACCATTAGGTATAAAGTTCTCTTAGCTATAGGTTGTTAATAGAGTTTTTCTATCAGGTTAAGGAAGTTATTTCTGTTTTTAGTTTGTCAGACATTTTAAATCATGAGTATAGAACTCCATTAAATACTTTCTCTGTTGATATAATATGAATTTTCTTCTTAAGCCTCCCATTGGTATATATATTACATTTATTGATTTTTTTGATATTTAGTGTTTTTCCAATATTTTACAGATCTACTCTGGCATGAAGTAACAACTTGGGAAGTGTTTATGTCTTTCCAATGAGTATGTAGACAATTGGTCTCATCACTTTCTCAAAATCCTGATGAAGATAATTCATGTTCTCTGTTTCTTTTTTTGTGGGTTCTAATGAATTCAGTCAAGGAATTGGTTCAATTTATTTAATTTTATTTTCGCTTATTTTTGAGATACTATCCCACTACATGATCAGGTTGACCTTGCATTGACAATCCTCCTGTCTCAACCTCCTGAGGGCTAGAGTTAAAATGTGTGCAGCAATAATAGGCCCGGTCCAATTTATTCATGTTGTTGAATATTTGTTTACAGACTTGTTTCTTTAGCATATTTCGTGTGTCTGGATGACCCAGTAGTGACAACTCATCATTCATAAGTATATTACTAATACAGGTTACTGTTTTCTCTTGCATTATGATCTTGCCCTGAACTTGCTATATAGAAGAGAGTGGTCTTGAAGCTCTTTCTCCTCCTGCCTCTACCTCCTGCAGGCTGGGATCACTGCAACTACTTTCATTAAGATTATTGACTTTTAATTTTTTTTTTTTTTGAGACAGGGTTTCTCTGTATAGCCCTGGCTGTCCTGGAACTCACTCTGTAGAGACTTTTAATTTTTTAATCTTCTTTATTTCTTATATATGCACAGAGACATTTAAATTTTCTTGTTAAGTGTTGTTTCTTCTATTTGTCTTTTTTGTTGCTTTTGCTTTTTTTTTTTTTTTTCAAGACAGAGTTTCTCTGTATAACAATCCTGGATATATTGGAAGTCATTATGTAGACCAGGCTAGCCTCGAACTCACGGAGATCTGCCTGCCTCTGCTTCCCAAGTGCTGAGATTAAGTGTGTGTACCTCTACTGCATAGCATTTCTTTTGTATGTCTGAAAGTTTGAATAAGTTAGGTTTGTTTATAGTTTAGTTCAAAATATGTTAAAAGTTGTTTTTAAGACATTTTCTTTAGCAAGATGTATGAAGTTTTAAAATTAAATACCTGAAATAATGCCTGAGACACTAAGATACATTATGATGTTTAATGTAAGTCTCTGTAGGACCTGGGCTGTGTTCAATGCTGGTGGTTGTTGTAAGTGCTGGTACTCGGTCTCCTTGTATTTTTCCCTCTTCTTTGTAAACTTCTCAAGAACTTCTTTTGAAATATAACCCATGTCTTCCCAAGCTAAGCAATGGTCCATTGTAGTTATACTGACATACTCCTGAGGCTGTGGCTAGGAACTGGGGAGGGGGCATGTCCTACCATGGCATGTTGCTTCTGTAGATTTTTGGTGTTCGCATGTCTTTGAATCTAATTTTCTCCATGTTTGTTAGCCTTTTTTTCTCCTCTGCTTTCTCATTGGAAGAATGAAATTGACTAGGAGGGACAAGTAACCTTTGGTCCATGTAGGCTGAAACTTTGGTGATTTTCTAAGGAGAAAGCAAATTTAAAGAGCAGTCTGAGAGGCCTAGAGAATGATTATCTTTTCTAGTCCATCAGAATTTTCACCAGTCTTCACGATGAAATTCTTAAGATAAAATGCATATGGGTGTCCAAGATTTTGTAACTTTAGGTAGTCAACTCAATCTTCCAGAAATTGGTCATTTTTTTCTCTGTCTTTTATTATTATCACAGTCTGTCAGTCCTCTGTCCTGGTGTCATCAGCATAGCTGTCCTGTGCTCTGATTCTAATTGGCTGTTCTATGTTTTGGGGTAGTGGCTCCCACTATGACCTTAGCTCTTTGAGGTATCTGAGAACAGCCATTGACATTTTTTCTGTATTCAGTTTTTTGTTTTTGTTTTTTTCACTCTGAGCTTTCTGTCTTGTGAACAATAGTTTCTGACATATCTCAATATCTGTTTCTAGACTTTAATTATAAATGTTGCAAATGCTTACTTGTATGAGTGATTTGCCTATATTTATGGCTGCACACGTACAGGCCAGAAGAAGGCATCAGGTCCCTTAGAACTGGAGTTACAGATGATTTTGATGAGCTACTATTTGGATGCTGGGAACCAAATCCTGGTCCTCTAGAAGAAGTTCCAGCATTCCTAACCATTGGGCTATCACTCCGCTCCATCTCCAGACATTATAATGTAATTTGTTCATAGGAAAAACCTGGTTCATTCAGAAACAGATAGTTTCTTGCATTTTTACCCCTCTCTTGTCCATCTTTGGGCCTTTAAAATATTTCTATAAGGAGATACATATTTAAGATCTACTTTCTCTCTCATTCTGTCCTCCCATCAAGTCAGCTGGAGAAAGAATGGTAATTACTACATTGTTTTAATGTATAGGAAGTACCTTAATTTGTGCACACAAAGAAAGGCATCTAATTCCGAAGCTATAGATTATAAGGCTTTGTATGTCCATGAAAATACATGCCAACAGAGAATGTCACTTTCCACCACATAACTTTTCTTTCTAACAATCTTGATCCTGAACAATCTGAGAAAGTAACACTGGTCAACTCAACCTTAGATCTTAAATAGACAATTACTAGTCACTTACATGCCAGCAATTCTGCCTGCCTTAGACTGATTCAACATTGGAGAAACTCACAGGTTTCTGATTTAATGGGGCACAAGATATATGCTCATTCAACTTAGCACAAGAACATTAGAAATGCTGTAGATGAAAAAAAATTATTCATTAATACCTGCAGCAGTAAGAAAGTTCAGTACACCCGAGAAAATCTGAGTCTTTTCACATAATAGAGGAGCTAGGAGGTCATGTTAGGGCTTGCCTGGGGGATGTATAGACAAGTATTACAAGTAAGGAATTGTTTAGAATCAAATAGAGTTTAGGGCAAAATAAACTTTGTGTTGGTAGCATAGAATACTGTGGTTCTCAAATAATCCCAGATGAATTAGCTGACCACTCTAGTGAACTAACAGTTCAGGTGGGCCGAGTCTACAGGGAACATGTTTTCCTGAGAACATGTAGCTAAGCTGCTTTTGTTTATTGTTTGTCATAATGAGCATAGTAAAATCCATGTTCTAGAACTTTCACATGGACAAAAGAGTTTTAGTTGTCATAAACCACTGAACTTTAATTTTTCATATGTGATAAGGAATTAAATAAAAGGCAAGAGTCCATGCCCTGCTAAATGATGGGAAAAGACTTTCTCATCCTTTCCCAGTCATTTCTTAATTGATAAAATGTGGGAAAGATCTTTTGTTATTCTAATATAACTTTTAGAATGCAAATTACCATAGATTTTTCCCATAAGCTAAAGTAATAGATATCTCTAATAAAAACCATTTTTAAATTCTTGCACCTATAATTTTTCTTGCTGAATTCAACAACATGGATGTTTTCACTAACAATGCTCAATGCATAGGCTACCCTGGAGTTGGCTAACTTGGCTGGCCTGGGCTGGGCTAGGTTGGTCTAACTATGGCTGTGCATTAAAAGACGTGTTTTTTTATGGACTTGAAAATATGACAGTGCCAAGGCTCATTCAGTTTAGCTCCCTGACAGTTTGTTCTCTGTTTTAATAAATTTGTTGTTTCTCAAATTATTTAAGGTAGTTAGACCAGTGCCTTGATTTAAGGAACATTTCTTGCCATTGCTGCTGTTGTCATGGGTTGAGTTTTATTACAGATTCATTCTTGTTTCTCTAATACTCAATCAATATAAACATAGCTAATAAGCACTATTCGCAAAATGAACAAAAAAATTAGCATCATATTGATGTTATATATATATGTACATATGTTATATATATACATATGTACATATATATATATACATATGTTATAACTGTGGATTACCGATTCCACGTGGAAGATAATCTTTTGCAAATATTTCGGTAGAATATTTTTACTGATTTAATCCTTAATGTTTATTGAGTGAGCAAACGGAGATAGCATGGTGTAGATAGTGCTGAGGACTGGGTACAGAAGACATTAGTGAAGAATAAGGAAACAGCCCTCTCCCAAGGATTTCTAAGTCTGTGAGGGAGAAAGAGGCTTTATCCAGAAAGAGATGTGCAATTTTAGTGTTTTCATTTCTTTCATGTCACTCTGACCAAAGATGCCAGCTTGAAGGAGGGTTTTTTTGACTTCTGGTTTTAGAGAAATTCATCCAGGTCTGATTGGATCCATGTGCTCAGGCAGAACGTGGTGGCAAGTGTGAGTATATGGTGGAGGAATTTCTTCACGTTGTGGTAGAAAAGAAGCAGATAGAACAGAAGCCAGGTACAAGATACCCCCACATATTCTCCCCTTTAGCTGTGTTCCACCTTCTTAAATTTCCAGAACATCTCAGAGAAGTGAAAGCCCCTGGGGTTCAAGCCTCTAGCACATGAATGCTGTGAGGTAATTGTTTTATGTGCAAACTATAGCATATTATTGAACTCTGGTCATAAGCATGAAAAACAGAGGTCTGGGGTTCTGAAAGCCTAGACACCCAATAAAGAAAAGCATAGGATCCCAAAGCTGAATTAGATGTGGAAAGAAGGTAAAGACAAAACCAAGTCATGTAAAATAACAAATGAGTGTCTTCTCAGCAGAGAAGCCAGGGCCTCTGGGTATGCAGGAAAGAATAAGAAGTCAAGGACTCCTGTGAGTGCCAGAACGCAATGTGTCCTATTTGTGCTCTATACATGGTCTATTTTAAATATTAATTATTTTAATAAAGATTATATAAAGTGTCTTTTTAATATTTTACATAGACCAAGATGAGACACTATTATTAATTTTTTAAAAATGTTTCAGAACATCACTCTTTTTGTGATTTTTAAACATCTCCAAAAGTCCTTCCCACATGCCCTTCAGGGAGACTGCATTCCCATCTCATCCTAGCCAATAATAATGGCTGCTTCACATTAAATAAACAATCTGGGACATGGGAGGGGCCAGGATGTTAATTGATGCCTTGAGAGGCTTATTTCCTGCCATCTTGTTTATTGACCATGACAAGAATCTCTCCAGCAGCACATTCTTCTAAAAAAGAAAAACCTGAAAGGCTTTTTATTTATTTTTTTTTATATAGGAAGATTTAAACTTGTAATTGAATAAAATTTATTCCAAAAGAGAATTGGATATTTATTTAAACATAGTAAGTTTTTATTTTATCCAACACTTTTATAAAACAGAAAATTCCCTAAATCTCTAACCCTCCCTTTTCTGCCTACTGAAAAGGCTCTGATAAAATTACCTGACTAATCAAATGACACCTTACCATACACATAATTTTTAGGTAAATCTTGTGTTTTCAGTATCAACTCTGATCTGTGCAGATTTTACCAAGTGAATTGTTTACTTTGTTAGAGAAGCCCTGATCACACAGAGGCAAGTCAGTTATATTCACACAGAATCCTTAGCCACAGGTTATTTTGACAGCGCCTACAGGGCCCTATTCAAAAGGGGCTGAGTGATTAATCATGGTTGTCACTTGTCTGCTTTTGTTAGTAGTGGATGGATAGGGCGCTGGAATGTCATTTTCAAAATTACTATATCTTTTTGCCCAGGGAAAATCAGAGGCTCCAAAGCAGACCTACTCGGTATCTGTGAGCATTTGCTTTGGTTGGCACTAAGTGGTTCTAGTTCTTTTTGTTATTTTTTTTTTAATGTGTTTAATTGAAATGGAATTACATCACTTCTCCACCTCCCTTTTGTACATTCAGATCATTCCAGCTAAACTCTGTTAATCCCTTCTATGGTCCCCACTCTAAATCTGTTAGCCTCCTTTTCTTTGATTATATGTGTTACATGTGCGTGTGTGTGTGTGTGTGTATGCACATGCTGAGCTCATTTCTGTTGTGTGCATGTATGTGGTCTTGAGACTAATTGGACTAAATGTATTAATATAGACAACCAATAAGGAGCTCATTGCAGGGAGAGGCTAATTCTTTTCCCAACAGTCAATAGTTGCCTATAGATTTTTTGGGGGATGGTAACCTATGAAAAATTTTATGCCTTTTATGTTAATAAGTTCTTTGGTATTGTTATGGACTTATTTATACTGCATTTGTAGGAGACTTTTTCACAGATTTCCTGATATTCTGGCTCTTACACTCTTTTTACCCCATCTTCTTCAATGTTTTCTAAGTTATAGATGCAAAAGCTGGGGCATAGGTGGATCTGTTGGATCTGGGTTCCTCACAATTTACCTATGTCTACATTGTGTCCATTTGTGGTTTCCTGGGATAATCTGCTATAAAGAGAAACTTTTTTTTTTTTTTTTTTTTTTTTTTTTTTTTAGTTTTTCAAGACAGGGTTTCTCTGAATAGCCCTGGCTGTCCTGGACCTCAGTTTGTAGACCAGGCTGGCCTCGAACTCAGAAATCCACCTGCCTCTGCCTCCCAAGTGCTGGGATTAAAGGCGTGCGCCACCACCGCCCGGCCTCTTTGAGGAGAAACATGGGCTATATTTATCAAGGAAAGTTGCCTCAAACACCAGAGTTCAAGTTATAGCACATCTGTGTGTATGATCTTAAACCCACTTTGTTCAAAAGCTTGCATTCAGTGGTATTTTTATCATCACCACTGTTCACAATGGCACGGTTTTATCTGATCAGTCTGTCAATCTCTTTATCCATCAGGATTTGATGAGTTCACATTGGAACCCACAGCCTAGGAGTAGATGAGAAGTCATCCTTGCTGCTTCCCATCCATTTCCAAGCAGGTGATAGCTACTTGATATGAGAACATTTTTCTCTGAATATCAACTGGTTTGCATCTTTGGCTTTTAAAATATGAGTTATTTAAAGCCCACTTGTTTTGGCCTCTGTGGTGTAAAACTAACTTAGAGTTGCTGGCTCCTCAAGCTTGGGCTTCCTGCCTAGGGATACTTACTGAATTCTGTTTTTGTTGGAATTAGTTGTACAAAATCCCACCCTACTAATCTTGAGGAAAGGGTTATAATGTTATAGATTCCCAGAGAGTAGAACATCAATAAATCATTCCTGAGTGGATGGAAGATGAGTTTGCATAGTCTAGAGTAGTACTGACAGCCTTCATGACCTTGAATCAGACTTTCCCTCAGTTTCTTTATTTGATTGTTCTGGAGATCTAATGAAATTGCAAGTAAAATACTCATGGTATCTGTTCACAGCAGTAAAATGCTAACTAAGAGACTTGGTCAAAGCTGAGTTAACCTGTGAACTTAAATACAGAACCCTACTTTAAATCAGAGCCCATTGTAGTATGGACTTTCTCTTACTTATTTTTGTTAGAAAAATCCTTCCATTAACATTTTAGAAGGAGTCGTTCTCTGAATGATGTCTCACAGTTATGTATTTAAATGATGACTTGGAGGGTCAGAACTTCTTACTTGTGCATCCATCATGAATCCTGATACCTCTTCCCTGAAAGGAAAAACTGCTCCAAACCCACATTGATATCTCCCACAGTCGATTTCAAATGTGCTTTGTTGACTTCAAATTCTTTAAAAGTCAATGTGATGAACAGCACAACTGTTAAGATACACTGAGTTTTAGGAAGGACTGCCTACAGAAGTCCAAATTCCAAAATGGAAGAAAGGAAATGTACCATGAGCAAATGGCCAGAAGAAACAGCAATTATTTGGGGAACACCACTGCGGAGGTAGCCAGGCCAGAAGCTAGAAAAGTAGATTAAGGTTCCTCCTACCCTAGTAATGTCAAAGCCAAGTAAAATAGCCAGGGTCTGAGTCTCATTTATTTGTAAGGTATTTGGGGGTAAGCTTAAAATGATTTTATTACCCCCATGCAGCAGGTGAGTTTGGTGACGTGAACGTCTGGACTGTGAAAAGAGCTGTTGGATAGAACTGGAATTATCTTATTGTGCAAGGGATCGTTATTCATTCAGAGTAACTTTAAGCGAAATAAAATTTGATATCAGGGACATAAAAGTGTGTTTCTTGCAATAGAAAAATGAGAATGAGCAAGGCAAGTTTGCTGTTTTGGTTTTTGTTGCTGAGGTAAATACCACGACCAAAAGCAACTTAGGGAATGAAAGATCTATGTCATCTTATATTTCGGAGTCCATCATCTAGAAAAGCTTGGACAAGAACTCAGGCCGAACCTGAAAGCAGAAACTGATGCAGAGGCTTGGGAAAATGTTGCTGACTGCTTTCTCCATGACTTGTTCAATTTTCTTTCTTTCACAACATAGAATCCTCTGACTGGGGACTGTGCTATCTCCAGTGGTCTGTGCTTTCCCAAATCAATTGAAAATCAAGACAGTGTGGGACTGAAGGCGTGGCTCAAAATTTAAGACCTGTGGCTCCTCTTCCAGAGGACTTGGCTTCAATTCCCAGCACCCACATCATAGCTTTTAACCATCTGTAACTCCTATTCTGGGGATCTGACACCCTCTTCTGACTTCCTCAAGCACTGTACACATGGTGTATATGCATATTTGCAGGCAAAATATCCCAGAACCACATAATAAAAATAAATCTTTTTCTTAAAAAATAAAATAAATACAAGAAAATAAAAATAAGAACAAGAATAAAAACAAGAAAATATCTCACAGAAATGTCTACAGACTAATATTACAAAAGCAGTTCCTGAATTAAGATGCAGGCTTTGTTAAGTGCCTCTAGTTTGTGTGAAATTGACAAAGCCTCACCAGTGCTACAAGTAATTGGAACCTTAGCTGTGGTCAGAATTGTTGCATTGCTGTATTTTCTCCAGTGGGCATCCTTCTGTCTTTCTCTGATGAGTCTCCATGTCCTGGTGCGAGAGTTCCCTATTCATCCAATGAATTCTAATTTTACATTCCTTGGTCTATGAGGAGCTGATTGGTGCATCCCTTGATCCTTTTCTTTCTGAGTGTGCATAGAGTGGAGTGGTTGTTTTCAGAAAAGTGTTGCTACTGAGCTTACTCATTCCAAAGAGTCTTTAATAAATCTGTAAGTCAATGACTGATTTCAAGGCCAGAGTATTCATCTATAAGTAGCAATTCACCTTTTTTTTTTTAAAAAAAATGATTTACAACATGCTTTCAGTTTTGCAAGTCTTTCAGTTCATTTCTACTTGGAAATTCCTTAAACATTATTTGGATTCTATTCCTAAACTCACACTATAACATATATCTGCCTGTCTTCTTAAGGATTACGGAAGCAACTCGAAGCCAATGAGCGTGCATGGTTCGTATTTAGGGTATTATTCATTGCCTGTCTTGGTGTTATTTTCTTTCGGAAAATTACCCCCAACAAATTTTGCTATGCTGGTTTTGACTGTGTAGGTCCTAGGGTTTTGTTTTGTCTTTTATCTCCACTTTAGTTTTTTTTGTTTGTTTGTTTGTTTTTAAATTATAAACACTGGACGCTCATGTTTTTTGTTGTTGTTGTTTGTTTATTTAATATTTGTTTGTTTTTATGTGCTCAGTTAGCTAAATGAAGAAACATTTATATCAGTAGATATCTCTTAGTGATTCCAAATTTAAAAATCTTTTGCTTAGGATTATGAAGAACAAGTCCTAACTATCACACACATATCTACTTAAAGAAATGTACCGCAGTGTATTTCTGCATAGCATGGTCTCAGCTCACTCAGAAAACTTTGGAGTCCTCACAAAATCAGGCTGGAGAGAACTTGAAAGTAATGACGTAGGTCAGTGGAAGGAAAGACATCTAGATTTAAATGAGTTCACAATGAGTAGTTATCCTCTATTATTTTTATGATGGTGTCATAGCAAATTTCTGTAAACATAGAGAGTTAAAGAGCAAAAAAATATATTATATAAATATTTTTGGAAGTTCAGACCATATAAACATGTTTTTGGAGGCTAAACTTAAGGACCATAGGCAACCCTGTATTTTGAAAGGTATATTGTTGATTCATGGTTTCCAATTCAGCCTCCAGAGTCTGGAAAGAGGTAAGATCCTTCATGTATCTTACACTCAGACCCATGCTCTGTCTACTTCTTCCATCTGTTAAGGAGTCTTGTGTTTACACTGGGTGACCTCATCAGCCGAGGCTACTTCCTCTAGTTTATCCTTTACGCAGCTCCATTCTCCACCTTCATACTATAATGTCAGATACGTGAAGCTTAGTGATCCTGCCACATGAGCACCATTGGTGGCCATTGTTCTACCAGCTACACCTACAATTGACATAATCACCTATGGATGTGGAATATAAAAGTATAAAGTCTATAATTGTTATAATCGAGGAGGCTTGCTATCTAATCATTAAGTTAATGTCAAATTATCTCAAAAATGTCTGCTAGCAAGTTTTATTTCTGAAAAGTATCCTCAACAAATGTCTGCTATTTCTCACTTTGTTGGTTCTGGGCAAGTTTCTTTAGTTTTTTGAATTATAATTACAGAACACCTAACGTGCATCAAAATAAAGGATTGAGACCACTGTGACATACTGCTGTGAACAGGAAGTAAGTCATTTTTTGAGTAGATATGTTATATACATAAATTATGACAAATTATTTTCCCCTAAAACTTATAGTAATTTAATCTGTAATTGAGGAAAAAAAACTTGGAAAATTATCCCAAAGCAGTACCTGACACCCTCAATTTAAGTGCTGTGTAAGAGATGTTCTTTCTTAAATATTAAGAATATTATATTAAAATCTTGCAGGTTGAGCCTAGAGAGACAGCTCAATGGTTAGGAGCAAGGATTGCTCTTGACGTGGACCTGAGTTCAGCCCCAGCAGGTCCCTCACAGCTGCAGGTAACTTCTGCTCCAGGGATCTGATGCATCTGACCTCCACAGCTCCCTGTACTTACATGTACACCTCCAACACACATACACACAAATACACGCACACACGTGCACACGCGTGCACACACACACACACACAACATAATTAAAAGAAAAGTAAATCGTTATTAAATCTTGAAAGTTTTGACTCATTTTCGTGAACTTGAAGTAATATTGTGTTAATGAAAGACAAAATGTTTAGTTACTTCACTGACCTCTTCAACTTCAAGGACAAGTCTGAGGATCTGTGAATGACACCCATAGTTTGCATTTAAATCTGAAGGTTATTTATTAAGTGATATTTTCAGCAAGACACAAAACCTTCCTCCAGGTTAGTAATTGCGTGAAGTCATTTTTAGTACATGTGAGAAAGCAGTGAATTAGAATATTTATGGTTTAGTACTTTTAAAAATGTCCTTCAAATATGTGTGCATATAATAGCTCCATAGAATATCAAGTCCAAGTTTTCCAGATCTTAGGCTTAATACCACACTGCTTGGATGAATGACTTTGTACTTACATGTCCATGGTGGTCAATATTCTAAGAAAAATAGAATATCAGAAAAATAATTTTCTTATGCACAATTCCAAGGTCACAGTTTTATTTTACTCCAACTGACTATATTGAGCTCATGTATATTTGCTGAGTGAATTAATGAATAAATTAATGAACTAATATGTAAAATAGGCCAAGTTAAATATGAAAGGTTAAATGCTAGTTAAGCCCTACGGATTTTCAGGCTCATACTTTGTAGGCACAACTGGCATATTTATTGTATTTGAAAGCCAGTGACTCATTGCATAAGTGTATTGCATCTTAGGAATCTTCCCTTGTTTTTTTGAGGGAACAAAGCTGAGTATTTTGCCTGCTAAGTAAGCTAAAATACTTTATTTGTTACCAAGTTGCTTTAAGCCCGAGGGCCCAACTTCTAGAGTATAATAGGAATTTTTCTGTTATCCTTACCAAGTTTTAAAATATCTTTGCCACACTGTGCAATTTATAAACATTTGCCATTAATTGTTGGATGTGTGCATAAAGTGACTTAGATCCACAAGGCTAGTGAATTAACGCAGCAATAAAGAACAGCCCCTTCGGTACACCTCCCACCTCTTCCTCACTCCCTCTTAATGGATTGTTTTACTATAAACAGTACTTAGCTCTCTGCTCTTAAATAGACTGCTGCTGATGAAAATTCCAGATCTTTTTTCTCTGCATCTTCAAATAGGGAAGCAGAAGCTTTGTCTCCCGGTCTGTCCTGTATCTGCCATTTTCATCCTTTCTGCTTCCACACATAATCTTTCTGTGCACTTAATGAAGTCAGAATTAAATATTTACCTTAGAACACTATCTAAATACCATCTGAAGCAGAACCGGAGCATTAACTACTGTAAAAGTCCTTGTCCTGCCTGACTTTTGCTTTCTTTGAATATAACAGTTTTCTTGTTTTCTAATTTGTTATGGTTTTGTACAAGCTTACCACCCCCCACGTCTTCAAGAGTTGCTAGAATATCACAGTATGATGACCACACAGAGCTTCCTATCAAGGACACTTTCCTGAAGAAGCACTTCCTGGAGCTTTGATCTGACTGTTGCTGGTAGATTCTGCGCTGGCAGCCACTGACCTACCACAAAGCAAAACTGAGCTTACTGGGTAGAGCAGAGTCTTGGCTATAGAGAGCAAGGAAGGGTGTGAGAAAGTCTGAGCACTTCATTTTTCTTTGCTTTCATTTTTTTTTTGAATAACATCTTTATTTACCTAACTGTGTATACAAATCTTACTTCATTCCCTCACCTTTTGTAGTTCAGTAGGTTTTATTAGTTTCATAGCCATCACTGCATTAACTTGAGACCATTTCCATCACTTTCAAAAGGAACCTTCATGTTCATCCACAAATGCTTCCTGCTTACCAAGAAGCTATGCAGCATGGCTTTGTTACTTAGTATCATATTTTTAAGGTCCAAACACCGTCCTGTATGTATCAGGGCTTTCTGCTTATTTGCTAATACTTTTCTGTTGTATGTACAATTTATTTATATCATTGAGGTGTTTGTGTGTCTAAGGATTTTTCCCTCTCTGTGGTCTTATAAATGGCCCTATTACGAACGCTCACATATGGGTTTGCACGTGGATATGGATATGCTTTCATTTCTTTTCTTCTGTACCTCGAGTTTACATGCATTATCTCCTGCCATTAAAGGCATGCCTGGATGCTGAGGTAGGTTCCAGGCAGTGGCTTGCTGTGTTACTATTGTTACATAGGATCCTCTTGCCTGGGTCTGTCACACTCTAGCTTTGCAAGTGGGAGCTCCTGCTTCCAGCACGGCCATCTCTTATTCACTACTTTTGGTGACAGCATCTTTAGGGTGATAATATTATGTTTTGGGGCCTTTAATTCATTTTTTTTTTTTGGTGTGTGAAATTGGTGAAGATCTTGTCATATGCTTATCATCCATTTGCATATTTTGTTTGGTGAATGGCTGACTAGATGCTTAATTTCCTTTTTAAAAATAAGATTATCTAAGTATGTGGATATGGCCAAAGTACATCACAAGCATGTTTGAAAAGATCCCAATCAAGTCTGATATGTGAACAATTAGTATATACTAATAAAAGACAATAAGTATATAAAGAATACTGTTTATTGTAAGGATTCTGATATACAAATTCCTTCCCAAACTCATCTGTACATCTTTTCTTCCAGTTTTCAAATTGTCTTCACTTCTTTGATGGTTCAAATTATAATGGCTATCAATAAATTTAAAACAGTTATTGATAAATTTTGATGCGGATCAATTTATCTATCATTTGGATTTTAAATGCATATATTCTTTATACCTATCTAAGGAAACATTACTTCTTCACAAATAAGAAGATTAACACTATGGTTTCTTTTAAGTTTTTTAGAGTTAATAGATTCATTATGCCATTGACCCACTTTGAATTAATTTTTGAATAAGGGAAAAACCTTGATGTTTTTGCATATAAAAGTCCACTGTCTTAGGAGCATTTATTAAGAAGGCTACTCTGTTTGCTTATAGTTTAAACTGCTGAATCTCAAATACATTCCCTATTTGACAGAATTGTCTATTGTGTTTTCCATTCTCTGAGTGTATGTTACCTTTTCTATCACTCCCTGTAAAAGTCTGGAAAACAATTGTGTAAAGAAAACAAAGTCAACAGCAGTTCCCCAGCAAAGAAGTTTCGAGAGGTAGGCTTTTCACCTATAGAATCCATCATGTGTGCGGAGGAGAGGCAGTATCATAATTGGGGATGGCATTAATTCATGGGGGTGATATGACACACATGCAGGTAATAAGTACACTTAGTTCATAGGGGAGAAAGGAAAGGTGGAAGGTGTAGTTATAATCTCGAAAATAAATAACACTGAAATTATTTCTTAGGAGAATAGTTCTCTTTTTATGTGTGTGGTGGTTTGAATAGGAATGGCCTTCATAGACTCATGTGTGTGAATGCTCAGCACATAGGGAGTGGCACTATTCAGAGATATGTAACCTTATTGGAGGAAGTGTGTCACTGTGGAGGTGGGCTTTGAGGTATCATATGCTCAATGTATACCCAGTGTGGCAGTCAGTCTTCTTCTGCTGCCTGTAGATGAAGATGTAGAACTCTCAGCTCCGTCTTCAGAAGCCTCCACACAGCCATGCTTCTTGCCATTATGATGATGGACGAAACCTCTAAACTGTAAGCCAGCCACAATTAAATGTCTTCTTTTATAAGTGTTGCCATGATCATGTTGTGTCTTCATAGCATTAAAATCCTAAGACAATGTATAAAACATACACACAAGTTAGCATCTAAGACAATACATGTGCTATTAATATTGTGATATTAATATTCCAAGGAGGCAATCAGGCAAAAAAATTAAAGAGCTTCTTAGTGGGTGATAACAACAACAAAAATAAAACAATTGGAAAATAATATGTTAGGTGAAAAAACGTATGCTTTTCACACACACACACACACACACACACATACACACACACACACACATATACACATACAGAGAGAGAACATGTGCATTTGTGTGTATATGTATATATTTTTTTTTCCTTGAAAATGTCTTAAGTGACAAAAACTATGTTACATGGCTTTTTGGTATATTGATTTTCACTTGAGTATCAGACATGCAGATACATAAAGAAGGAAAAAGAGAGCTTTCAGCTGGAGTTATTACCTAGAGTTTATAATCATTACCACTAGACGCTTTGCAGGAACTTGTAAGTATCTTATCTGTAGTTTGTGTTGTTGTGACTTTGTAGTAACTGCTAACTTAGTGCTCTGAGGGGTAAATGGACAACTGATGCAGCATTTGACTGTGGTAAAGTAGAACATGTGTGAAGAGGTTTTCAAATTTCTCTTTAAATGGACTCTCTCATCTAACAACCTTTTACTTGAATATGTTTTAGCTACATCTTTTCTGGAGACCCCCTTTTTTTTTTTATTAAGTGTGTAATGTGTTCTGGCTTATTGGTCAAAAGGCTTTTCCAGTGAGCATATGGCTAAATGTATTGAGCATTCTCTTTACTGGTTGACTCTGCCCACCCCAATTTTGATTTTTGCTGCATTGCTGTCTGAACATGAAAGCGTTATCTTTGCCTGCTAGGATGTCATTCCCTGCAGAGAAGTCCTTTGCGAACATTTTTCTCCCATGAATTTAAGGATTGCAAAGCAAGGCCAAATGGACACCTAGATGGAAGGTGTCCTCTTTGGATGTGTCTCTAATATGTCTGTAATCTGTGTCTCTGACTTTGATGCATACAGTAGAAGGCGGGTAGCACGTATTATATTGATGATATTCTTAGCTATATACCATACGGACATATATTTAATGTCACAGATCAGATGACTAAAAAATATTTAGAAAAATTAGAAGTATTTCCCTAATAAATCTAAAATGTGTCTTAATTAAAAACAAAATATATAAACCATCAACAAGATGAAACACAAACACATACAAAAGTATACACACGTGTACAAGTACGTACATATGCACACACACAGATACATACACACATTTGGGTTCAGGGAATTGCAGTTAGAGATACAGTCTCATAAAGAGCTCAGAATTGATATTTCTAGAAACACAGTGTAAGAAGAGCTACAGTGAACTGAAGACTAAGTAACATGTCCAGAAAACACCATCTGTAACTTCTTAATACATAGCAAAGTCACAGGGTATGGTGGTTTAAATAAGAATGGCCTCTGTAAGATCATACATCTGAATGCTGGATCCTCAGTTAGTTGAACTGTTTTGGGATGGATTAAGAGGTATGATCTTGTTGGAAGAAGTGTGTTGCTAGGGGTGGTAATAGAGGCTTTTAAAAGTCTATGCCTGGTTTAGCGCTCCCCCCCCTCACCTCTCTGTATCTTTCTCCTTGTCTCTGGGTACTACCTGCTGATCAGGATGTAAACATTTCTGCTTTAATGGTCTTAGACTAACCCTCTAAATTTGTAGGCAGGCCCCCAATTAAATGATTGGCTTTGTAGGAGTTGCCTTGATCATGGTGTCTTTTCACAGCAATAGTATAGTAGTAACTATTTTGACTAAACTGGTGGAGCATTGAGAGCCTAGAATCCATCTATTTCTGCCTCCTAGTACTTGGGTTATAGACCAAGAATGTCATGCCCACCTCTTGGTGGATGTTGGTTATCAATATTCATGTCCTCATGCTTCAGCAGCAAGTACTTTACCAGCTGAACCAGAGACCATGTCGTATACGCTTAGTTTAATGGGCCTCAACCTTTTCCTTAATTTGTAGTACCATGAAAATAAATGCTACAGACATAAGATCTTGGTTATCCTTTTTCAAGATTGTTTTGGCCATCCTAAGACCTCTGTGGCTTCCTAGAAACTTTAAGTCAGGTCTTATAGGTTAGTCATTGAAAGAAGTACTAGAAGTGTTAAATAGAACTTACAAGAGCCCATTTTGGGAACTAAGACCTAATAGACAAGAACAAAAATCAAAATGGAGGGCCAACAGGATGCCTAAGAGGGAATAAAGGAGTTTGCTGCCAAGCATGATTGGGTACCTGAATGTGATACCTAGGACCTACAAGGTGGAAGGAGTTAAGTAACTCCTACAAGCTGTCCTTAACTCCGTGTGCGTTGTCCTGTGCTGGTACAGGCAGGCAGGCAGACAGACACACATATATGAATGTACACATGTGGGCATACACACACACACCCCAAAATAGGGTCACCCACACTAGACTCCAGGACATTGATCCTATACATTTCCAAGAAGTCCAGAAGAATGATAGACAAATTATCCAGCAGCATGTGAATTAGTATGATAAATTCCCTCCATCCTTAAGAGGAAGTGACGGGAAACCCTGCAGAAGAGGAGGCAGAGTGTAAGAGGCAGAGGGGACGAAGGACGATGACGTCATGAAAAGAAGGACCTTTAAATCAACTGAGCAAAGCTCATATGTGCATTCAAAAAGACTGAACAGCAAGCACACAGTCTACATGGGTTTGCACCATGTCCTCTGCAGATATATTATAGATTTCAGTTTAGTATTTTTATGGGAATCCTGAGTGTGTGAAAGGGTATTTCTGATTCTTGTAATGTCTTCTGGTCTCTTTTCCTTCTGTTGGGTTGCCTTTTCAAGCTTTAATGTGATAGGTTTTCTTTACCTTGTTTGATTTCATTTTGCCATGTTTGGATGTTATCTCTTAGAATCCTCTTGTTTTCTAATGAGAGAGAAAGGGAGTGGATATCAATGGGAAGGGAGGTGAGGGTGAAACTGGGAAGAACAGAAGGAAGGAAAACTGTGATTGAGGTATTGTATGAGAAAGACAACCTGGTTTATAATAAAATTGGCAGGTGTGAGCTAAAAGTAAGGTAACACTAACTGGGAAGTTTTGTTCTTGTATAGTAGCAATGCCCTTGCCATGAGGAAGAGGATATTTTCAAATGCCTGACCTCCTTTTTGTCCTTTGTCTCTGCTCTCTCTCTCTTCAAAATCAAGGCTCTTAAGCCCAACTCCTCAGAACACTTTCTTTCTAAGAAGCGAGATGCTCCTTGATTCTGAGTTTGTCTTTGTTGATTGTGTTTTACTTGCAATCTGGGCATTCACTCCAGGCGCTTCTACATGCTAGGCACATGCACTTCAGCACAGTGTCACCCTAGACCTAGGGCTCAATTTTTGAGTTAGAAAATAAAGCCAGTTAAAACCTTCTTTGAAAAAGGGATGCAGAGGGCTCATTTTATAATGATAAAGAAAACTGTTTACACAGAAGACCCAACAGTCTCCAATTTCAGGGGTTGATTGTACCAAGGATTGTCTTGAAGTCAGAAAAGGTTTCCATCTATTACCCAACCAGGAAATATTTATCTCTGAGTCCTGCAAGTTTCACAGTTACAAAGAATTTTTGTTTCTGGTACCTGCCTATGAGGCAAAAGAAGGGAATGAGTGAGTTCATAAGGAATTAGGTCAGCAGATGGCCTACCTCAGAGCTAGCCCAGCATGTGGGAAGCTCTGTGTTCCATCACTGTGCTCTGGGAGAAGGTGAGGGATCTTAGTGTCTGTTTAGCCTTGTCAAGGTGAATTGGAAGGTGTAATCTGCAGATATGGGTGTTCTGAGGGAGTGAGAGCCATATCTAAGTCTTAGTGAAGGGTGGTTCTTTTCATTCAGCTATGTAGCCGAATTCAAAGGCATAGGAGAAGAGATAGGCAGAATAACCTTTGGGTTTTAGGCTTGATTTCTGTTGTTTTGAAGCAGTAACTCTCGTTATTGAGGGTAGGGTTCTGGATGAACCCTTGTTCACAATGAATACTTGTTCAGTCCTAGAATCATTCTCTTGAAACTAGACTACCACCTTTCTGATTTCCTTGTTAAAAAATTAAATTGTGATACTTTATATTTGTGGGACAGTAGTTTTCTTACCTTAAAAATTATTATTTGCTATGTTTTGATCTAGGGTGGTTAATATTAAAATGAGTCTATACTTTACACATATTAGCCAGAATCACAATAATAAGAGAAAGAATACCAATGCATTTAATGTAAACTTTATATGATATAGGAGGCGTGAGAAATAAAGACCTGAGAAAATATAAAAAGCCATGTATCATAATAAGTGAGATGAAATGCATGATTGAGGAGAAACGAAATTGGAGCGAGAAGAGTCTGATCAAGTGACAGCCAATGGGGTAGGGTTAGCCCAGAGTGTGGTCAAGTTCTTCAATGCTACAGTGTCCACTGATAGAAGAGCATTCCTCAAACCTGGGTTAAGCGAGGCTTCTCTGGAGAAGGAGTTATGACCTACTGCAGAGGAGATTAAGAGATCTTTCATAGCATGCTCTCTAGGAGGAGATCTGGAGACCAGAATGCTTACTACTTCTGTTGTTGCTTGAATCCCAACATTTACCTATTAAATTTCTCTTTCATTTAATTTTTTAAATTTATTTTACTAGATATTTTCTTTATTTACATTTCAAATGTTATCCCCTTTCCTGGTTTCCACTCTTAAATAAAAAATCTATTCCCTTCTTCTTCCCCATGGTCACCAACCCACCCTCTCCCACTTCCTGGCCATGGAATTCTCCAACACTGGGGCATAGATCCTTCACAGGATCAAAGGCTTCTCCTCCCATTGATGACGGACTAGGCCATCTTCTGCTACATATGCAGCTAGAGCCATGAATCCCACCATGTGTACTCCTTGGTTAGTGGTTTAGTCCCTGGGAATTCTAGGGGTACTAGTTAGTTCATATTTTTGTTTCTCCTATGGGACTGCAAACCCCTCCAGTTCCTTGGGTCCTTTCTCTAGTTTCTTCATTTGGGACCCTATGCTCAGTCCAATGAATGGCTGTGAGCCTCCACTTCTGTATTAGTCAGGCACTGGCAGAGCCTCTCAGGAAATAGCTATATCAGTCTCCTGTCATCCAGCACTTGCTGGCATCCACAATAGTGTCTGGGTTTGGTGATTATATTTGGGAAGGATCCTCAGGTGGGTAGTCTCTGGATTGTCCTTCCTTCAGTCTCTGTTCCATAGTTTGTCTCTGCAATTCCTTTCATGGGTATTTTGTTCTCCCTTCTAAGAAGGATCAAAGTATCCACACTTTGGTCTTCCTTCTTCTTGAGTTTCTTGTGCTTTGTGGATTGTATCTCGGGTATTCGGAGCTTCTGGGCTAATATCCACTTATCAGTGAGTACATACCATGTCCAAAAGGCTGAGAAGCACTTAAAGCAATGTTCAATATTTTTAATCATCAGGGAAATGCAAATCAAAACAACCCTGAGATTCCACCTCACACCAGTCAGACTGCCTAAGATCAAAAACTCAGGTGACAGCAGATGCTGGTGAGGTTGTAGAGAAAGAGGAACACTCCTTCATTGCTGGTGGGATTGTAAGCTGGTACAACCACTCTGGAAATCAGTTTGGTGGTTCCTCAGAAAATTGGACATAGTACTACTGGAGGTCCCAGCTATACCACTCCTGGGCATATACTCAGAAGAAGCTCCAACATGTAATAAGGACACATGCTCCACTATGTTCATAGCAGCCTTATTTATAATAGCTAGAAGCTGGAAAGAACCAGATATCCCTTAACAGAGGAATGGATACAGAAAACGTGGTACATTTTCACAATGGAGGACTATTAAAAACAATTAATTTATGAAATTCTTAGGGAAATGGATGGATCTGGAGAGTATCATCCTGAATGAGGTAATGAAATCTTTGATTTAATTTTTATGCTGCTCATCTTTATATAGGAGAGACTTTGGCTTGAGTTGACTGGTCTTCACTGTCTCGAGGGTTGCTCTTATTCCACAATGAAAGGCTTCCCCTCTCATTGATGTCAAATAAGGCCATACTCTAAGGGTAGACAGAGAGGAGGGATAAGATGGAGGGGTTTTGGATGGGTAACCAGGATGGGGGATATCATTTGAAATGCCAATGAATAAAATGATTAATAATAAATGGGAAACCAAAAGCAGAGTTCCTTACATAAATTTTATTAGAAACGCCCACATTTGGGGAAGTAGAGTTCACTAAGCAGGAACTGCCTGTGGCCTGTTTTGTGTTTGGTTCATGCTCCCGTTTATGGGTATGCTTTTACTATGCTATGGTGCCATAGACTTGACAGGATATGAGATACATGTGTGTCTTTTGTTCTTCTTCCCTTCTTTCCCCCACATAAGAAAACTGATAGAATGGATAAGCGTTAGAATTCGCCATGATTCTGAAAGTATTTGTTGGCAAAAAAACAAAACAAAACAAAACAAAACTGAGTCTAAAGCTGTATCATCTCCTTTTCAGTTTCATTGGTTAAAGTTTTTGAGCTCACTAATAGTTAAGAAGACGAGTTTCTTAGCATGTTTCTCCTGACACCCCTGTTAGTTTTATGAGGAGAGAAAGGTCTCCTGCAGTGGCAATAATCCAGTTAGTGGAGTCTTCAAATACCTCCCAGCTCTGTTTCTCCACTAGTTTCCAGTAGACATCATCTTTAATTGGCACACCCTGGATTATGAACCAGCTTCCATACCATCAAAGTACCTTAGAGTCGGGAGGTGCTTTAGCTACGTGTATACAAGAACATTACCATCCCCACACTCCAAGTAATATACAGTAGTCAGGTGCACACAGAATCAAAATTGGAGTCTTCTCATATGTTTAAAAATGTTTTGAAGATTGTCTTCCTTACATGTAGTGATGGAGGAATGCCAGCATGTGGTTGTAGGCTCAGGTCATTCTTTCTCCTATGTACCCTTTGGTTTACAGATGTGGCTCTGCTGTGTGGCTTAGGCTGGTCCTACACTCATGATCATCTCCACTCCGCCTCTGTATGCTGGGATTGCAGGTGTGCACAGTGATGCTTGGTCTGCAAAGGGTGAGTGTGTCCATTGCCAGGACCCAGACTTTTGCTTTGAGTCTCCTCGGAGTCTGTCTTATTTTCCTATTGCCTTAAGGTTTGTTCAGTCTTGACATAAGAATTGTGATCCTTTGTTAAAGTTTTTCTTCCTTCTCAGTCCAGATTCCAGTTCATATCACGTATTCTAGCTTGTGAGGAGCTTACGGTACAGTCCTTGGGATTGCTATTGTGTTTTGAGTTAGGTAACCTAATACTGACACGGTTCTGGGTAATTTCATTAACCTCATCAAGACTGTATTCTTTATACAGTAGTGTCATAATAACTGTCTTTAGCTCCTGAAGTTACTATAAGAATTTAGTGGGTAATAAATGTCAGTTACTTACCTGGTTTCTGAATGCTTTACGGCATTCATTAAACTCTATAGTGTGTCCAGGAAAATCTGGCGTAGGCCCCAAGCTTTACCTAGACAGTCTTCTACCATGCAGCTTTATCCCTTT
The DNA here is from genome assembly GCF_008632895.1 of Mastomys coucha. Lineage (NCBI taxonomy): Eukaryota > Metazoa > Chordata > Mammalia > Rodentia > Muridae > Mastomys > Mastomys coucha. The sequence continues at coordinate 2,717,120 of NW_022196892.1, read as the reverse complement.
AACTTTGTTTTAGTTTGAATTTCAAAGTTTTAATGAAGATTCTACAGCTCTCCTTAAGACCAGTTATAACTGCAGCATTCAGCTCCTCCCCCATGTCCTGGCAGTATTAACAAAAAATTGGAATAGCACCTGCAGCCAACAGTTGGGTTTTGCTATCTGATGGATCATGGGAAGGCTCTCCACTCACTCTTTTCTGTTTCCAGTGTCTCCATTTTCAGCATCATTTCCCTGAGGCAATAATTCCCTCTGGGTTCCTACAACTCTGACCTCAATGCTCACTCTTAAATGGTAGTGAAAAAAAACCCACACCTTTCACTACTTTTTCTCCAATGATGTAGTTTAGGGCATAGCATCCTTAAATACAATACTCCAATATTTTAGAAAGTAGCAGAAGAGAGTTGTGTTAGACTCAGACACCCTGCACCTTAAGGAGGGCATTGGATTTCCATTCAGAGGTACCTTTCTGGTACTTCAGGCAGGAGCCCAAAGACACCTTCCCCAGTTACTTACAGGCACATTAGGTCATACTCTCTCTCCATTATGGTACCTATCTCTTCTGAGCCTAAGTGGTCAAACATGTGCAGGTTTTCATGTTTTATCCACATTGCATTTCTTTATAAAGAAGCCTGTACTTCCTAAAAACTCATTTAAAACAGTTACTGCTTTTCTCTTGTTATCCTGTTTCCTGTTACAGGGATGTTATCCCTGACCATGGCTATGGGTATAAAGAGTATTCCTGTTTCTCCCACGCCACTGCTGGCATTGAACATCTCACAGTGTGGTCTTGAGAAGCATCATACAAATCATGGACCGCTCATGGCAGGCTTTTCAGAATGCTGTATGTCATAGAACAATGATGATGGACTTATTCAGTCCTTTGTCTAGGCTAAACATTCAGTGTAGAACATATTAAAGAAAGGGGTCAGTGTGAAAAGGATTAGGTATGCAAAAGGAATGTTGGTGTCATGGAAGGATATAGGGAAGAGTTCTTTTGTTAACATTTTATTGAGTCTTAGAGAATTTCACACCATGTGCTCCAAACCTTCTCATTTCCAAGTCTACCCTTACCCCTCCAAAAGAAAATGAAAAACTTAAAAAGTTATAAAACAAACATCTCATTGACCCCTCTGGGCAAGTCCTATCAACCTCTATCAACCGCAGCCTTCTTCTCTCACACCCGATCCAGCTGTCATGTTTGCAGTTCTGCTGTGAGTGTACCACTCTGCTCCTGTTTTTCCTGCCTCTTGGTCACATATTTGTTAGATGTAGAGGCACTGGAAGTTGTAGTATCTCACATAGTATACCCCTTTGCCCAAATATCTTTACTTCCAAATGTTCATTGCAATGAGTCTTTGGTCTAGTCTATTACCTCTGGCTTCTCTTACATCAATACTGGATCCTCATACAGGCTCTTGGGCATCCTGCTGTTCCCCCGAGTCATGGAGATTCCATGGCTTTGGTTCCACTGGGCCAGCCCCTTCATGAGCTCCAGCAGCTCATAGATGGGGTAGATATTGGGATGTGCCAGCTCAATATCATGGATCCATGCCTTGGTGGTCACTGAGTTGGCCAGCCTTAAAGCTCTCCTGTACCCATGCCACTGAGGTCAGCTCTCTGCCTAGGCAAGGAGTAGGGCCAATTCTTGGGGAGACATCTTAGCTACCCCTGCATTCAGGGTTCAAAGTATTCTGGGGAAGTTTAGTACATAGTCATATTACAACCTACCCCAGCCACAAGTTAGGTAAGTCACCTTTCTAGAAAGTCCATTTGGTTAGAATATTTACAGTAGATATTTTTCATGAAGGCCCATGCTGATATATTATGTGTACATAAAATACAGAGATATTTGTAAGATAACACACAAGGCCTCAGGATATTTACAGCTCGTCACACCCCACATTCCCCCTCTTTCCTCTATTTCTTTCTTTCCCCTTCACAAAATAGATATTAATTCTCTTCACCTATGTTCTTAACATGGAGAAGTTTGAGAACCATGAACTTAAAATACATCAAAGCTTAAATAGAATTCACATTCCTTAAATAAGGTCAGAAGAGAACAGAAGGTGAAGGAGGCAAAGATAGAAAAAAATATGGTTAATGGATGGCAGAACACCTCCATTAGAGATGTGTTTCTGAGGGTTTATAGTACAGTAGTGAACTGTAATGTACAACCATTAGTTATGCATCTCCCCATAATAGGATCAGTAGAGCTTGAAGGTTGCAAACACATGAGAATGGTAGTATTTTGATCAATAGAAGTTCCAATTGCCTGATGTAATCTGTATACACTGTATACGTTAGTTAATGATAACATTACATCTCATAAGCTTGTTTAGATATTGTGCATCAATTGAAAATAAAAATTAAAGGAAGAAGCTGGAGAGCAGGGTGCATAACTTGTTGGTCCTGGTGGGAAGCCCAGTGGCTGCACTTTAGCTGTGCTCTAGATAGGGATTTTGTAAACTAAGAGTCTGAACTACAAAGGATTTGGGAAGGAATTAGTGTTATCCTTGTCACACAACAAATGAGTAGTCTGGTACCCGAGTGTGGGAGAACCCCTGGAAGTTGTCAAGTGAGGTCATCAGGTAAGAACCCTGCTTGGCCTAAACAAGTGCCAAAAGCACACAGACCCTGCAGAGGGTGCTCTTTCAGTCTTGGTGTTGATTGTCACTTGAATACTTGGACTTTAGAGTAAAAAACTCAATTTACCAATCTGGAAATGAGAAAAGAGTTTTTATCCATTTCTTAGTAATGTTATAAAGATTAAACTGAGATACATATGTAGTGTTCTGACATGTATCTTATTAAATTAAAGAAAATCATACACAAGGTCCTTGTTGTTTGTTTCTTGGAGGTGGCACAGATAAGTACATATATGTGCAAGTATATGGAGGACATAGGACAACATTTGGGTCATTCCTTGAGTGCCATCTACCCTTTGTTTGAGACAATATCTCTGGCTTAAAACACGGGCATTATACTGGGATGCCTGGTTATCAGTCTGCAGGGATCACCTTCCCTTTTCTCTCCAGTGCTGGGGTAAAAGCACATCTCTCATTGTTCAGCTTAGTTTCATGTGGGCCTTGGAGAGTCCACTCAAGTCCTCAGGCTTCCAAACCAAGAACTTTGTAGAATGAGCTATCTCACCAGACCTACTGTTTTCTATAACAGATTTTTGTATGTTTATGATGTGTAGCATGATGTTTATTATCAGGCACATGCAGAAGGTAGAGGAATTACTTTAATGGAAAAAAACAATGTGTTTATTTTTTGAACAGAAGGTACTAAATCATAGATTCAGTTATTTATTGATTTTCAATTTATAAATAAACAGCAAAACTTTGCAAAAAGTAAAAGTAGTATTCAGGGTCCCCAGGTCTTTTAGTAAAGGTGTACATTTAAACTCTGAACAGAATAAAAAGATCCCAGCAGCTATTGGTATTCGATGTTCTGAGAAAAGCCACATTCTAGGTAGAAGGATGATCAAGGAAGATATCAGGAAGGTGAAATCTGTTATCGGGACTGGGGGGATTATCTTATAGCCCAGGCTGGGAAAGACAGGATGCAATAGGTTCTAACTAGGATTGAAATATTGGGTGAAGGTTCTAGACATACTTAAATAGCAGTACATATTCATCAGAGGCATTAGAAAAAAGACTTATTAGAAGATGGACATGTGAAATAGTAATTTTCAGTGGTAGGTAAAGACATGACTCATGTAGATTTAGAAACCATCCTATGTTAAAATTGTTTAATTCTGAAGGTGATGTTGGAGGTTATCACTGGTCTGAGAAAATTCAAACTGCAAACATGTTTATAGGCTACAAATGAAGCTATTTTGAAATCAGTGTGAAGGCAAAGCTGCTTTTCTCTAGCTGGATTGGAGGAACCTAATCAAGCTTCTCATAAACAGGAAGTAATTTGTGTGCCTAAGATTCCTCATGACTATCAGTTACTTATGATTATAGAATAACAAAATGCCTTAAAGACAACACTTTGTGTGTGTGAGTGTCTGTGTGTGTGTATGTGCAGGCTAGACGAGTTATATTAGTGTAATCTAAAGAAGGTAGAAGCTTAAATGAAAGGGTAAAAGTAGAGATATTGAGAACAATTAGCAAAGCATTAATGGTTTCCCCAGACAATGGGGTAATGTCTAGAGAGGTATGGCTAGGGCTGTGTTGTTTTCACTGAAAGAGACAGTTACTGCAACCAGACAGAATGATCAAAGTGATCAGTTGAGAGGAAGTAGAAATTGAAAATGGGTTGTTGGTAACATGCTTCATAGTTGCCTGATCCAGGTCTTTCAATTTTGTGTCAACAAGCTTGTTGCTTTCAGCCACAATTTGCTCATCTACACAAATGAAATAACAGTAAAATCTCTCTCACTTCAGTGTCTTGAAAGCAAAACAAGGTGGTGTATTATCTTGGTCGGTGTGGACTTCTAAGTCAGAATGCCCTCAATTAGGTAACTTAAAAACAATGGAGTTTATGATCGAGTTCTAAAAGGCTAGAGGACCTTCAGAAGAAGGTTTGAGAAAGAAAAGTACAGTTGGGATGGTCAGAGGCATCTAGAGAGCTTGATGTTCATAGTATTAAACCCATGGGGTAAAGATACTCAATATTGCCTCAAAATTAAAGCAAAAGAAAGCTTTAAAACAAAACAAACAAAACAAAAAACTCCACCCGTTCTGAGAGTTTGCTGAATTCACTTATTAATGGCTGACTTTGTAGAGGTTTGAGATGGGCAAAGGAAGGCTCTGAAGAAAATCTGAGTCAAGAGGGCCATGGAAGGAAAATGCACTGGGAAAACCCAAAGCTTTAGATTGTCCCACAGAGGTGGGTCATTTCCTCAGAACCATGCAGATTCTCCATCAGAATCCATGAGGCCATGAGTTAGAGGACCATTCCTTTGATAAGGTAGTATGTTTTTAGTCCAAAGGTGAATTTATCTCAGAGACAGTATCTGAAATAAGCCAGGGCTTTAAGGTGAGCATCTCTTACAGACCCATGTTAGTTGCTGACCGGTGTTTAATAGTCACCTGCAGACCACAGGTTGATTTCCTGGGTCCTCATACTTTTTCTTAAATATGATTTCACAAACAAAATTTCAATTGGAGATTAACTTTGAAATTTAGGCTGTTCTGGTTGCCTGGGTTCTGCATGGAATGCCTGGAAGCAGCCAGTGAGAAGCTAATTCTCTACCTCCAGTCTGTGAGTGCTCTTCCTGCCTACCGAAGTGTCTTGTCATGCCTGCTATCCTGGGAAGAACGTTACTTTAGCCTATCACAAGCCCTGCTAGACCCTCTGTACATCTGCCTGCCAACCACTGCTCTACCTCATGGGGCCTGTCCAAAGCATGGAGTTATCTCCGTGCTCTGATGCTTCTGCCCTGGAAAATCCCCTCATGTATACCCATATCTCCTAGTACTCATCTAGGTGAGCTGGAGTTGTTTACACTTTGGCAAGAAAAAAACAAATACATCTTATCTACTAAATGCATTAATGTTATGGAAAAGTTAGACAGGAGGAGAAATCTCAGGACACTTCATTCCTAACCTAAAATCAAAAGGAAGTGTTATTATAATTCTGCCATCTGTTCAAGTTTTTAAAGCCATTTTGGTAAACTTGAAGCTAATGCAAAATACATGCCTTAGCACTAATTAACTGAAAAAATCTGTTTCATTCTTCTCAGATAATGAAAAAAGATGTCAAGGACATGATTTCTTAAAGAAAATCTAATTTGTGGTACTGAGGCCTTTAAACCACCCTTGTTATGTGTTCATGAGTAGAGCTGTAAGAATAACAAGAAGTCACATTAAATATCTCATCAGCAAAATCCACACAATATAGGCTTTCGACATTTACAACTGTAATTCAGATTCCTATTTCCACTTAAAGATTATTCTCTTTTCTGTCTGATAGAAGGTTTTTGTATTGATTCTTGAGGGGCAAGGAGTAGATTGGAATGGAGGGCTATGGAACATGGGAAGTATCCATAAGGCCAATATTGATTTCACGTCGGAGTCCAAATACCACATGACTCCTCTTGAAGCCTAACTAATTGAAATTGATGCTTTTTGAGTATGTTCATATTACATACCACTGGGAATGGCTTTTCAGACTCATTCTGTCGTATTCTGTTACAACAATGGCATGAATCTGCTTTCAGTGTTTTGTTTGTTTGTTTGCTTGCTTGGTTTCGTAACCCAATACTCGTGGCATTTAAACTTAGGCAAGGTATTCCTTTGACAGCATTTCCCCTGCACACTCTTCCTGTGTTATTGATATAACATGTTAGCTGAAGAGGACATAATTTTTTTCAGGAGGCCACTTAAAATCTTCATTGTTTCCTCATTGTCTGTTACACAAAACCAAGACTTGAGGATCTTTGCCTCCTAACTTTCCAGTTACATCTTCTAATATCCAGTGCATCATGAACACTCTACATTATGGAGTTTTTATTATTATTATTTTTTCCTTTAAGACTCTGAATATGCTTCCCACAGTTGTGAGTTGTCACTCTATGGGGCTCTCACCCTGTTTTCTAGAATGGATTAGCCATCCTGCCAAGACTAGGGTGGCAAATAAATGATGATAACAGCCATGTGTGTGTGTGGGTGTGTGTGCTTTGAGAAAGGGCATAGTGGGTGCTATGAGTGCTTATTGCACAATATTAATCTTCAGGGAGAATGATCCTCAGACTTTTCCCTCTAGTTGTAGGTACATGCTGCATGTTAGACAGTTAGCCTGGGTCACTTGGAGATCAGAAATCCTTTTCTGCATTCTGGGGAGTTCACAGAGTTGGGGAGCTGTATGACAAAGTCAGCAAGTGTGAAACAGAGAGACGTCTCTGAATTCTGTTCTTATTTATTTTTCCCTATACCATTTCTAATTTTGATTCTATAGAAATGATTACTATCATATACTTAAGTGGCATAGTTTTAGAGATTTTTGCCACCAATCCCAACTGTGAAAAGTAGCAACCTCTGTCTCCATGAAGACAATTCCATACACATGTTCCAAACAGCTCTCAACCATTAGGAGTGGCTAAAATCTCTCAGCTACATACTTTCTTCAGTTTATAATAGGTATTCAGAGTTCCATACCATCTTCCTATATAACTTTTCTTGATGTTACAATGCCCATGAAAGACTTCATTATAAACCAACTTGTGTGGATCATAATCAGCATTTCTGGCCATAGGCATTTTAATATGTTTAGAATGGAAATTCGAATTTCAAAGCAGGCATACTTATCAACATTGCAGTATCTTTGCTCATAGTCACTTGGTAGACTGGATACATCAGGAGGCCACAGCGTCTAGCTTTTACTCACTTGCACCACTTCTCAGGGGCAGTTCTAGCTTCTGGAATGAAGATATACACAAATATTTAATTTCTGCTCTAATAAACTTCAAACTTTATAGATATGAACTTGTAAAGCCATGGAGTGCTCCTTTGGAAGTAGAAGTGAATGCTAGTAGAAGTGAATGCTAGTAGAATTCTCCTTGAAGACATCTGTCTTTTATTTCCCAGATTAAGGCCCTGCCATAATTTTGGATATTTGTATAGTAATAGTTTCTTATGATTGTGTTCATTATTGTATTGTATTAAGTGTCTAACACAGTACCTTATCCACAAGAATTATTGAAAGACTATTTTAGGGGAACACATTAACATGCTTCTATTCAATTTTTGTCATTTAGCTGATGAATGAATTAGATCCCATGAAAATAAACACCTGGCACATTTATTATACTTGAATGAAATTCTGTTCTCTTGATTCTATTTGGTTACCTTTTGAATATTTCCCAGGCTTGGTAGGAATGTTGGGAGTCCTGTAATCAAGTCAGGATGCTCCTGCCCTATATTAATGTGAGACCACAGCAAAGTGGTTTCATTAGTGTCACAGGATACTGTGTCATTGTATTTTGTAATAACATGTGCCCAATAAATACTTATGACAGGAAGAATTAGCAGGGCTTTGGAATCCAAGGCATACATCAGTAGGCAGAAACAGGAAGGCAAAGAAGTGTGTATGCCACGTAGAAGAAACACAAGTAGTTACCCCAAAGCTGGACAGAGACGAGACCACTGAAGACTTCTTAAGAAAGAAATTCCTACACTAGGGCACAGACCCTTCACAGGGCCAAGGGCCTCTCCTTCCATTGATGATCAACTTTGCAATCCTCCACTATGCACATGCTGCCAGAACAATCAGTCTCACCATGTATACTCCTTGGTTGATGGTTGAGTCCCTGGGAGCTCTGAGGGTACTAGTTAGTCCATATTGTTGTTCATCCTAAGGGGCTGCAAACCCTTCAACTCCTTTGGTCCTTTCTCTAACTCCTTCATTGGTGACCCTGTAACTCAGTTCAATGGATGACTGTGAGCCTCTACTTCTGTATTAGTCAGGTACTGTCAGAGCCTCTCAGGAGACAGCTCTATCAGGCTGGCTTGTCCTTCCTTCAGTCTCTGTTCCATAGTTAGTCTCTGCAACTCCTTGCAGGGCCAATAAGTGGGAGAGGGTGGGGTGGCAAACAGGAGGATTGGGGAGGCAACAAGAGTTTGTTCTTTTTTTTTTTTTTGGAGGGGAAACTGGGAAAGGAGAAATCATATGACATGTAAATAAAGAAAATATCTAGTAAAAAAAAAGAGAGAGAAAGAAACTCCTCTACTGAAATAAAGGTGACATGTGAATTACCTAAGCTCAAAACCTTTATAGCCACCTCTATGGTAAGTTTCCTCAGTTAAAGTACAACACAGAATGTAAGCTTTGGAGTTAGAAGGATATATTCTTTCACCCTGGAATTGGCTAATCATATACAATAAACTATTTTATTTTGTTGAAACCTGGTCTCACTTTGTACCCATGTCTGGCCTAGTGCTTTTTATGTAGATTTGGCTGGGCTTGAACTTACAGAGATTAGCCTACATCTGCCTTTTGAGTGTTGGGATGTTGGAATTAAGGGTATGTATCTCATACTCAGACAATCAAGTGTTTTTATCATTTCTAAATATTTTACTTTTTTGAAATAGAAACTTTCTAAATTACTTTGAATTTGCTAGGTAGTCTAGGTTTGTTTCTAATGTACATGCTTTCTCCCTTAGCTCCTCAGGTGCTGGCATTATAAGGATGTACTACTGTGTGGCTGTTTTTTTAGATGGAATAGACAATGGAAAATGTTTTGAGTAGTTGGTTGCTTGCATAGAGCACATTTTCATTGATGGTGGTCATTAGAGACCATTGTGATTATGACTCTGGCAAAGTAAGGCAAATCATTGCATAAGATTGTTGGATCCTGGTCTAACTTCTTACAGGAATGTGTCAGTCAATATTGATGTGGTGCTCACAGGCCTGCTTCTTGTCTTTGTTTATAGGTATGGCACCATGTTAGTAGAAAAGAATACAATTAGATTAGCTTAATTAACTTGAGGTTTAATTAACCAACAATGAAAGCTGTCTTTTCTCTATATTAAATGAAGCCAAAAAGGTATGGCCTCACAAAATCTATGTGGATGATCCACATAGAAGAAGAACACAAGCAGATGATAGGGTTTTATTCTCTATTTCCTGGAAACTGATTAAAATCTCTACCACTAAAGAACATGGAACAATCATAGAGTGTGCCCTGTTTAGATTTTGATTACTCCCTCAGAAAACTTAATATGTTTTTTTTTTCTAGGCTCTGAGTTTGGGGAGGGCTGTGGAAGCTTTGAAAATATTGTGTTGAAGCAACTTCCTTGAAAGTTGCTCTACACATCCAAATTCAATGCTCAGCAGGCTACAAAACCTAGTCTAAGCATCCAGCAATGTCTGGGTGCTCTCCCTCTCCCCACACACATCTCAAAGAAGGTGTCCTGGAGTGGTGGGTAATTGCCACGCCTGAAGAAGAAAATTGTAATAAAAATGGGAAGAAGAAAATTACTTAATTGCAACATAGTTACTCCAGAAATTTTCTAGATAAATGGGAAAATTTAGCCAAGCTTTTAAATGTCACTGTAATTTAGCCCCATGCCCTAGAAATTCTAAATTATAATTGACCCTAATTATATAAATACCCACTGGTGAGAAGAGAACTGTTTTCCAGGAGGCTCTGCTGCTGCTGAACTTCGCTGACAAGTGGCTCATGACTTAAGCAGATGGCTTACATGTTTTTGGCGGAGACCTCCTTAGAAACCAACTTTCCTCTCCATTCAGCAGCAAATGATAGGACAGTGCTCTTGGAATGGGAGGGTAGGAGGTAAAAACTAAGAGCACTAGTCATTGCTCCAGCTATCAGTATCTTGCCTGTTGATATGTTAGGGTAATTCTGCTAGAAGCAATGAAGAAATGACCCATTCTGGCTACATTAGACAATAAAATTGCTTAGCTTGGAACAGAAAATAGTGTTCAGTTGCATTCAGCATCATTTGAGTTTTAGCGAGGAGTAGCATACAGAAGGTTCCCTTGCTTTTTATCCTCTGCCTTTCTTTCTTGTTTCTTCTTTCTCTGACCTCTTTTCTGGTGGGTCAGCCCCCACCACCACCCCGTGCATAGGCATGTGCTTGGGTGCGAGTGTGCATGTGTGTAGTGGTTCTTTCCTTGATATCATGCCAAATCTTTATTCTCCACCAAACTTTTGTGGATTGAACGTGATCACTTTAGGTCTACACCTTACTCATTTCTCCCTTCATATTTATAATTCCATAGCTGGTGAACAGAAATTCTGCATTTCCATTGGCTCTCCTTTGGTCTCATGACCATCTCTGCTCATGCCATGATCATCATGGCAATCAGTTTGGCCAGTGGAGTTGGTCTAGGCCACTTGTCCTAGGCTGGAACTCAGGCTGATCCCTAAAGCCCAATTGAAAGCCAGCTTACCCCAGAGCACAGGAGGAAGACCTTATTTCCAAAAGACAAGTAAAGACAAAATCATAAACAGTGTGCTAAATCCTTTCCAATAAGTTAGTTGTCTTCATGACTTTTTGTTAGGAAACTAGAAACATATGGGAAGTTTCCAGAATAGAAGATGAACACCTTGTTGAAAAGGAAAAAAGAAAGAAAGAAAGAAAGAAAAGAATAAAAGAAATCAAAAATCAAAAAACAGAACAAAAAAATCCCCCCCCAAAAAACTCTCTACTTTCTTAGGATTTATGAAGAAAACTAACACTGAGAATTTAATTTCATTCATTCACATGAATTTTACAACATAAACCCAAGCCAAAGAAATAATAAATAATATAAATGGAATACCCATATATATACATATATATATAGGATACATGGAATATATGTGCATGTATATTCCATTAATTTTATTTGTTATATTCTTGAGTGGGGGTTCTCTGTCATATACAATATATGTATAGCTCCTATATATTCCATTTATTTTATATTATTCATATATATGTGTATACACATACATTTTGACAAAAGTTATTTGCAGAAAAGCTACTAAATGGGAAACTAAAACAAACAAACAAACGAAAGCAAGAATTATTTATGCAAATCCTATCCTTAATATGATAGTTAGCATTGGTTGTCAGCTTGACAAGATCTAGAATCACCTAGAAAACACACGTGTGGCCAGGTCTGTGAGCAAGTTTCTAAACTGAGTTGAAGCATGAAAACCCATGGTCTATTCAGGTAGCTCCATCCCATGCTCAGGTCCTGGACTCAATCCAGAAGAGAAAGGGATCTGACCTCAGTGTTCACCTCCCTGTGTTTCCTGAATATGGAAGCAACATCACTCACTAACTCCTGCCACAGTACCTTCTCTGCCATGAGGGATTATACCTTCAAACTATGAGTCAAAGCAAACACTTGTTTATGCTGCTCTTCTCAGATATTTTGACACAGGGATGAGAAATGTAATATACTTAGTTTCAGTTTGATTTTCTTTGCTGGGGCTAGCTGGTATGCAAGTCAGCGAAGAGCAAGCATGAGGACTTCAGTTAGATTCCCAGCACCCATGAAAGCAAAATGAAACAGGAGTGGTTGAGCATCCCTGTAATACCAAACATAGATAGAAAATCCCTAGGGATTGATGGCAGACAGTTCAGATAAGGTTCGCCTTGCATAAAGACCCTGTCTCAGAAAGAAGTGGGTAGAGCAATAATTCTCACCCTATGGGTCCTGATTCCTTTGGATCACCAAATATCCTGCATATACCAAATATCCCACATATCAGATATTTACACTACAATTCATTAAAGTAGCAAAATTATAGTTATAAAGTAGCAATGAAATAATTATATGTTTGGAGGCCATCATAGCATTGAATTATATTGAAGGGTCACATCATTAAGAAGGTTGAAAATTAACATTATAGAGTGATGAGCTACCAGATACAGAACTCTTGCCTCTGTGCACACACAGACACACACACACACACATACACACACACACACACACACACACACACACACACACACACACACATATACACACAATGTTTTTTCATGCATAGGAGGGACATTTTCTATAGGGGAGTTTGTGTCCTGATTCCAGAATGGAAATTTAGATGTCAGAGTGGTCTTCTTGTCACTTTTAAATTTTACAAAACGTATGGTATATGAACCTGCCATCAAACTGTCGTATGACAGGATGGCATTTCTTACCAGCTTTGCCTTCACACAAAACAATTAGATTAAATAATTGCTAACATTTTTAGCACCCAAGAGGCAGGCTATATCATTTTTCATACCCACTCGACAGATTTTTCAGAGTTTCTTCAAATGAAGATTTTGAAATGTTCAATATGTTAGAACTCAAAAGGAAACTAAATGTCATTTCCATGGAGCTACGTCTTTTACCTGCCTGCCTGCTTTTGTTCTCTTTCTGAATACAGCCAAGAATCATTCTATTTCTCCCACAAGCTGTCTCATCCTCTCCGAAGGGAACAGGATTAAATGCAGAGTAGCATTGCTCTAGCAAGATGAATGCTCCTTATCTAAGAGATCCCCAGTTGATCTCATAGATGCAATTCCCTGATAATGTAAAATTTCTGAATTATTTATTATTTCATATTAGATCAAGAATATTATTTCTGAAAGTAGATTTGATGCACTCTGCAAGTCTGCTTTTAAAAGCATTCTTCTCTAAAGAATGATCCAGAGAGCAGAATTTGAACTCTTGGGGGACCAAACTAAAATGATTGAGACTTTTTGCATGTTAGGTGGCTTCATATACAGAAAAACAATAATGGTTCTAGATACAGTTGTGATTGTCTAGACAAGTAAAAGTCTCCAGTGTTAATGAATTGGAAACGGAACATCGTCATTCCTAAAGTTCCATTTTTTTCTCTTTTAGTCATTGTATGTCATATGGTAAAAGATAAAGAATTGCTGGTTTTTTACTTTGAGTTAAGTTTTAATAATAACAAAAGGAGTTGCAGTCTTCTTAGTGCATACTGGGAGTTTTCAGTGAATGGTTAACCACCATTTCTCCTGTGTTACAGATGAGCACACTGAGGCATGAGGTTAGGCATCTTATGAGCAACAGGACATGGACACAAACCTGCTCATAGATTCAGTGCAGAGCAATGTCCATAAATGTGGCATAGCCACACAATTGAGAGTTGGAACCATGTGGAGGTGATCAGCAGCAGCAACTCCATGCTCACTGCTATAATAGAAAGTGAATAACAAAATCACTGGGTTTTATACACCTACTGTTTTTTAATACAAAAGCTTCTAAATATCTCTGAGTGTTTTTAATGGTCCTTATCTTTAAAGGATGTTATAGGTTCACATCGAAATAGAATACAAGTTAAAATTGGTTTTTATTTGTTTGTTTTTAAAGAAATATTCTGCCTTGTCCATGCACAGTTTTTTCCTAATGCCAACCCTCCAGTTGTCACATTTATTGTCATTGATGGGCCAAAGTTGACCTGTCACAACCTTGCAGAGCACACAGTTGGTATCACAACTCATTCTTGATCTTCCATGGGTGATGGTTTGGCTAAATTTGGAAAGATGTGTATTGTAGTAACACACAGAATACTTCTGTTGCCCTAAAACTCTTTTCTTTGACACAGAAGTACTTGAATGTTGCACATTAAGTTATTCTCAGTTTGTAATGCTTCATGGTGCTTCAGAAATCCAATAAGGGAAGTAGAGCTATTAGTAAGTCAGGATTATGCTTGAGCAAAGCATGACAGCATAGAGGGTAGTACAATATGGGAGCATGGGAATAATTTGTACATGGTAAATCCTAATGCAAACTGAAGAGTAAACCAACTCATTAAGCATCAGTAAACATAATTCAGTAAACTGCACACAGAACTTGGGCTTCACTCAAGCTACGACTCTTTGGAGACAATTACCCTCATCCTTAGAATTCATGGTGTAGGTCAAATCCATGATTTTTGGTACTGGACAGCGACGTGGCTAATATTCACCTCATGGCTCTTAGCCACCTGCTCTGGATAATTAAAGACTCTCATTTTCTGCTCTGTTGACCCTATAATTTGCAAATAAAATCCACAGGACGTATGATGTGAATGCTAAAACCCCTGTGAAGCATTTTTTACTAGTTTATATGGTAGGTTATCAACACTCCCTTCCCAGTCTCTCTTTGGTCTTTCTAGGAGGACTCTTATCCTTTGTCCTTCCCATTGTGGAAGTAGAAAAAAATACTGAAATAATTTATTTTCTTCATTAAAGACAACTATTTAGATATTTTCAGAGGAGATAGATTGTCAGATTACACTATAATGGTCCCAAACAAGAATGTATTTCTCTGCCTCATACTGTTTTGTTTCTAGCATTTCTCCTTATTATTTACATTATTACATCTACTTTCTCCTGTGTGCAAACTTAGCCAATGGGTTTTTGTGAAACACACCTGGATTAGACCAAGTTACAAACTGAGTTAATTCTATGTACTTCAGCATAGGCAAAGTTTGAAAATAACAATGTCACTTTTTAAGGTCTTAGTTATTTTCTAAAAAGGTAAATTGATGTTGCTTTTGTTGTATAGTTTCCTTTTTGTCATTTGATTTTACTATATACCATTTTAAAGTAAGTATTAATAACCATACAATTAGTATATTGTATAATTGTGCCATAACTTCTTGGTCAGATTTTGTTATTCTTATTTATACAATTTTTCCTTTTATTAAAACATTCCTGTAATAAATATCTTTGCACATACAGTTTTACCCACATATTGGGATAGTATTCTAGCAGAATTGACTGGGATCACATAGTCCTTACCAGTTTGGGGAAATCAAATTTGTTATTAACTTAACTTCTCAAATGATTCTATTATCCTGTCTTGCATTACTTTCTTCTGCCACTTAACAGTCTTTTCTCCCATGGAAATAACCTATGAAAACAATTTTTCCATGAAATTACACTGACAATTTTATTGTTGAGGAGATTAGTTAACTTGGTGCATCAATTGCCATTGTACTTGTTCCTATTGTACAGTAATTATGAACAAGTGCCCGATTACTGACCCTGAAGTTCCTAATTTTGAAAGTATCTAATGTTTTTAAGGGCTTTTCTCACATTTAAGCCACAGAGGGAATCTGGCCTCTCTAGTTGAGCTGGGCAGTGGGTACCAATATGTACATTAAAGAAGCTTTTGCTACATTAAGATGGAAAATTGCTAGCTATGAGGACAACATTGGAGGTGAAGCAGCATTTGGATGCTCTTCAGAGTAAAATATATTTAAGTGGTGACTTATTGTAGTTATTTCACTGAATTCATTAGGTGAGGCCAGGACTTCTTCAGTAGTTTCCATCTTAAGGGATCTCAATACCCATGCAGGCTGCATTTCTGTCACCCATAGTGGATTAGTTACAGTTTTTTACCTTTTAATTAAACAGCTGCTGCTGCTAAACACAATTCTGAATTATTTAATAGTCCATATTACTTTATTCAACTCACATTGCTTTAGATTTTTTAATTATATGAAGATATACATTTTTTATGATATAGCTCTCCTAAAAATGAGTCGACAGACAGTAATAACTTGTTCTTTTGAGATGTCAAGAATATTTTTGCATACTTAAAAATAATTATAACTAAAATTAGAAACCAGGCTCATCAAATATAAGATCATTAGCTTTTTAAAAATAAATGTAAAATACACATTTTTTTTTAAAAAAAGTTCTGTTTAAGATGGTGTTTGTACTCCCTGTATCATGTGTGGCAAATGTTGCTATGCAAATTCAGAGTGCTGGGGAGCATCCTTCATAGTGAGGCTGTCATTCAGGCCTTCTTCTGAAACTCATCCTACTACAGTTTTGTGGCATTTTTGGCAAGACGCTAGGCAGTGTTATTCAAAGGCAGAAATCAGTCAACCCAAAAACTATTTACTGTTAATCAGCGTGAATTTGAGTGAGGGCTTGTGATTATCTTGTTACATTATTCTGAGGTATATTCAGAAGTAGTACTTAAATTCTTAGTTTTAATAAGTTTTGATGAATAATTCATTCATAGAATTATCACAAAGATGATAGATCCCTAGGAACTATTTTTAGAAAATGACAATTGCATAACCTTTCTTTCTCCTTTTTGTTTCTGTTTGTCATTTCTTTATTGTCAAACTGTTTCTTCTGTCTCCTTCCCAGTTTTAAAGAGGAAAACTTGTCTGCCCCTCTCTATACAGAGGTATTCATATGTGTATATATCTGTCTGGTTGACAATCTGTTCTCCTTGTTGCTTTACCAGATGTGATATGACATATAATAATTGCAGTATTGGACATTGGAACGAGCAGCTGAAAAATATGTCAGATTGTATTTTAAGGCTCATCACAACCCCTGAACTGTCTGGGAATTGGTGTGATCAAAGAGCCACCTTCAATATCTCAGCTTGACAGGGACCAATATCTTTACCCAAGGCCTTTGATTGAATTTCCTTAGTGGTGGAGGCAAAGGGGAACAGTGAAAAGCCTGGCTGAGGTTCTCAACTCTGGAAACCATTTAACTGAATTTAGCTGATGGTACCTGTCAGGAGATCTAGAATAAACTATTCCCATGCAACTTCTTCTGATCCTTGTAGAACATTATATAGAAAGTGTTTTTTGCCTTGTATGTCCCCTTGGTACCCCATTGATTCTCTGTCTCCTTTCCTCACTTGAAAGAAATTAGCAGTTAGTTGATCATGGAGCTAAGTGGTTGAATAAAAGTCTAAGACACTGCATTCCAATGTAGGTTTCATGTTCACAGCCTACAGTGGTAGACACTACTCCTCAAAGTCATTCATGCCCCACCTGCCATAATTATGGATTTGTGATTAATTATGGATTATGTAAGAAATGTTGACTCTGTCCTCCAAAGAGATGTAGTAGCTTATAACACTTGGTCAAATTTAGACAAGACAGCCATCTTTTGAGTTTAAAGTTATTAAAGTCATGCTTTTAATCTTGACCTGTATTGCCTGCATAGGAAAGCAGTAACCTTTACCCCTAGAATGTAGGTTTCTACAGTACTTATTTACCTGTTTTCTGAAACAACTAGAATTGGTATAGTAGCCTACACTTCTATTCCCAGTGCTTGGGTGACAGAGTCAGGAGATTACAATTTCAAGGCCAGCCTTTGCTACATACTGAGTCCAAAGCAAGATTGGTATGCATAGCCAGATTCCTGGTCTTAAAACAAACTTAATGTTATTTTGTTGTTGTTGTTGTTCCCCTGATTGACATATCAGTTTCATAAGTATAGGGACCATGAATGTTTTTTTGTTGAATCTTGGATGAATGTCTATATAATATTCATTGGGTATTACTACATAAAGGTTTGGCATTGTTACACACTCTGTTTTTATAATGAATGCATTATGTCTATTTCCTAACTAAACATACCTAGTAATAATTGTGATGTGATATTTAGTGTTTTTAAGGTATGCCTTGTGTACATGGTGATGTGTGTGTGTGTGTGTGTGTGTGTGTGTGTGTGTGTGTGCTCCTATGTGTGCATGCATGCATAGAGGCCAGAGGAAGACCTTGGGTGTCTTCTCCCTCACTCTCATTTTTATTTAGTTGATACAAGGTCTGCTCCTGAACCTGGAGCTTCTCTGACACACTGACTCTTCTGTTTTACTTCTCACTACACTGTGGTTATAAGCGTGTTCACACCCATGCCTGGCTTATGTATTTTTGTAGTCATGCCTGGCTTGTGTATGTTCACAGCCATGCTTGTCTTAGCATAATCACAGCCATTACTGGCATATATACATTTAGAACCTTGCCTGGCTTATGATGTTCACAGCCATGCCAATATATATATACAATAGCTATTTGAAGTTATTAGTTTCTGGTTGAGTCATCGCTCATTTCCCCAGTTGGCTGCTTTTTAAGTTCTTCTTGATCAGGATGACATTAAAGTTACTTGGAAACTTAACTGAAGAGTAATAGCAAACCATGAAATTATTGGCAAATTTTGTAAAATGTGTGAATGCTTTAATAATGTTTTTTTAACATTAATTTAAAAAACATGAATCTCACTGATAGCACCTGAGAGAGTCAAGATGTCAGGACAGTCTTTTCATGAGTGCACTCTGCAGACAAATCCCCATTGAAGCTTCCTCAGTGAAGGAATTCCATCTCCCATCCCCACTCCTCTAAGTAATGTTCCAGGCTCACCCTTGACTTTGATGTTTTAAACTTACTCTCTGTAATGACGTGGTATAAAGGAATAGTTGCTTCCTAGTTCTCTTAAGTCCGCCATGTGCGAAGAGGTACCTCCAAATTGAAATCGTTTTCTTAATTTCTTCTTCATGACAAAACCCAGGCATATCTTAATCACTGAAAATTCAGTTTTCCCCTAGAAAAGAAATGAGTTATTTGGTATTTGCCTGTTTCTTTGAGAGCATCTATGGCCTTGGTAGTCACAGGTCATAGACAGGTTTTCAACTGAACTGTGCAAACATCCTGTCTTTTTATGTAATCTTCCAGCTGTTTGGAGCACAAGAGAGTACACTGTGTTCTATTTTTCTGTTTTAGTTTTTATAGAATTGGCTTCTCTCCCAAGCATTCTTCTTTTATCATCCTTTGCTCTACAGTATTTGAGCTGAATAGAAATGGAACTGCACTAGAACCAGAGCAAGGAGCTCCTTCCTGTAATGCTATGTTTGTGTTTTTCTGGTGTTTTCGTTCATTATTCATGAGATGCTCTCACAATTGCAATAGAGCACATTCCTATTAAGGGTCATAATCCTGATATTGAAGTCTTCATTATCTGCTCTGCATCCTGGGTAGCATATGTTTGAGGCTGATCTTCTGCTCAGATGACGGGATTTAAAGGCCCCAGTTATCATTCACTTTATGCATTTTAAATTGCATACTGTTGCTTAATTGATGCATTACTGGCTCTTAATAGGAAAGGACAGAAATATGGATTTGAAACAAAAGCCATTTAATTTCTTTTCATTCCATCCAATCAAATTTCTGTTTTTTTTCTTTATTATTATTTTTTACTAAGAGCTTCAGAAAGTAACAGGATGGCTTCTGTTGATTGGATTCATATTTTTCCCCTGCTGCAGCAGAAAAATTATTTCTCCTGAAAACAATCTAGCTTTGTGAACTAGAGCTGGTAACTGTAATGCCATTTTCAGTGCGTACTCTGATGTCTTATTTAATTCTTTCTGTGACATTGTGAGTCATCTATGTCATATTCCCATTTTAACTGGGAGAAAGTGAGGCACAGTCATAAGGACAGTAAGAGAGAGAGCAGAAGACAAAGGTCTCAACTTCTAGATATGGTCACTTTGACTTGACTTCTTTATAGATGTGATTGCAATTCTTGAGGTGAACTGCAATCAATTCACCTCACCTAAGTCAGTGGTTCTCTAGGGGTCACCTAAGACTACTGGAAAAATCACAAAAATTTACATTATGATTAACAATAGTAGGAAAATTACAGTTACGAATTAGCCATAAAAGTAATTTATGGTTGAGGGTGACTACATGAGTAACTGTATTAAAGCACCACAGCATTAAGGTTGAGAACCACTGATAGACGTCTACTTGAGTCTGTTTTATATTTCCTAATGTCTAGTTCCTTTAATCTACACTTAGTCACTGAATGGGAACTGGAAGTCACTTCTTGTATCATCATATTGTTCAAGAGTAATACTCTTATATCAGATGTACTCAATCTTTATGTGCACTCGTGCTTGGGAAAATGTGCTCATTAGACTCTAGTGGAAAACCTAGTGACTCTCAAAGCACACACTTGTTTGTCATGCTTAAAATAAACCATCATTTCTCAATGAAGTATTAGTTGTTCCTTTAATTCCAAAACTTCTTGAAGTATAAACAAATGTGTAATTCCCCATTTTAAATACGTCTCTATTTTAAAACTTAAATTCATAGGAGAGAAAAATAAGTAACAAAGACCCTGGAAATAGAGGCTTTCCAGAAAAAGAAAAAAACTCAAGTGAATGTGACCTTTTACTCACAAATAATCATGCTTGAAGTGGTAAGTAATCATACCAAACCCATGTATTATATACACTTAGAAAAATGGCAGCAATGTTTCTGAATGTTTTCTTCAATTTTCTATGGAACTCCTTGGACCATGTTTTAGGAAATAGTTTTAATTTTCTTTGAGGGATTATCATAATTGAAAAGGTCACAGGAATCAGATGCATTACTAAAACAATTGAACTTATAAAGACGCAGCCATGAAGAATCTCTCTGGTGTTCATATCCAGAATTTTTATTTTTGCTTTGTAGTATAATAAGAGAGAAAATACAGGTTGGATGAAGGAGACTGGATCTGGTTCTTCTCCCCTCGCCCTACCATCTCTCTTCCTTTTCCCCTCATTTCTTGGTTTTGCTTTCCCTGAACTTTAACATCTGCCAGAAAAGAAAGAGTGTTGCCACATTAAGGGATTTCAAATATGGACTGACCATCCTTGCTCTCAGAATTATACAGGATAACATTAAAGGACCATCCTCAGGAAGCAGACAGTTCTAGGTTCTGCATCGCATCTGTACAATACAATGTCTCAACCCTTTAGTTCATGCTGTTCTGCATTTGAGAAAGCATTCTTTCATTTTGTTATTTTTCATGGTGCTGAAACATGACATTGTTAATAGTATAAATATTTGAATAGCATGAGAGCTAATTTGTATTTTTCTTTTCAGTTCAGATTTTGGACTTTAGTTCTGAGCTAGCTTTCTTAAGCTTTCAATAAAATTATGGGTTTATTTCCTTTTTGGCCAGGATAGAGGTTTAAAATATTTCATAGTAAAGTTTGTTAAGACATCAGGGGCATAATTCACATCCTCATCTACTTTACATCAATTCTGTTGGATTTTATCCACTGACATTTTCATGTTAGTTCTAAGGGAAAATGCCTTTTTGCAGAACACACTGGGGTTTTCAGGGAAGTTCATACTTACTGATGTATAATATCTAATCTTCTACTTGTCTCTCCCAAACTACTCTCATTTTTTTATTGTTTAGTTCTGTTTTTTTTTTCAGAATAAAGCTAAGAGCCAATCTGTTTCACTTTACATGGAGTGATTAATAAACTCTGAAGTATCCAAGTATAGAATGCTAGTTCTTAGGAAGCATTTGGTCTGTTTCTAACCTGAGAACATCCCCGAGATATTATTTTAGAGGAAATATCTATAAGTCTCTACAAGTTCACAAAAGTATACTATAGTCACTCAGCACAAAACATGTATGTAGAAGTATTTGATTGAATGTGTTTTAAAGGGTAAGAAACAGCATACAAAGATTATTTTATGACAGATGGGGTGCATTGGGAGAGATGCTAAAAGGTAGTTTTCGAGGTTTCTGTTTGGCTTGGACTTGGCCCACTGAGAACTATTTCACATATGACTTTATAACTAAACCAATAAAGAAGGAAGTAAAACATACGCAAGCATCTCCATTCATGAAGGAAAGCATCTGGCAATTAAAAGCGCATAAATATGAACCACTGCTTATGTAAGCCACAGTAGTAAATTATTTAATGGAAAGTGCATTGTGCTAGGGCACTTCAACAGCCTTTCACTGTTATTAACTTGGAAATTGAACAGTGCTTGAGATGGAGTAGGCAGAAGATAAACTCTATTGGATACAGAATGGAAAGATACTTATGGGAGTTGGTAGCATACTAGAACACTAAGCTGCTTCATTTCTTCTTTTATTCGTTCCTCCTGATAGGTGTTTTCTGAGGAGCCCTTGGTGCTGGCCCCATGTAGTGCTCTTAGGAGCACTGCTGCAGAATATCTCATCTTTGCCATCTGGCTTCTCATATGGTAGATATCTTAGCTATTTTTCTTTATTTCTTTTTTTCCTTTTATTAAAATTTCATTTATTTACATTACATTTTAAATGTTATCCCTTTCCCATTTTCCCGTCTGCAACTCCCCATGCCATTCCCCTTTACCCTGCTTCTATGAGGATGCTCCCCCACCTACCTACCCACTCCCATCTCACTGCCCTAGCATTCCTCTACACTGAGGCATCAAGCCTTCACAGGACCAAGGGCCTCCCCTCACACTGATGCTAGATCTGCTGTGTTAAAAGACATTTGTCAAAAGCAACTTAAAGGAGAAGGGGTTTATTTGGCTTAGTAATTCAGGAAAGATATAGCCTATATTTCAGGGAAGATGTTGCAGCAGGCAGGAGTTTATGATGGTAGGGACATAAACCAGAGAATGAACAAGTATTCTAGACAGCTATACAAATTCCAGGCATGCCTTCAGCGATATTCTTCTTCCAGGAAAGCTTTACTTTCTAAAGGCTCCATAGACTTCCCAAACAGCACCACCATCTGAAAGTGAGGTGTTAAAAAACGAGTCTGTGGAGGACATTCCATATTGGAAACATAGGTGTAAAAAATGTAGAAAATGAATTATAACTCATGTTTTAATAGCATGCGCACACTAAACTTAAGTCACTAGGAAGGATGGGATAGACTTCATAAAGAGTTAGATCTCAGGCAATCCCTGCTAACAATATTTATGTACAATCTGGGTTTTGAATAAAACAAACCTTCTAGTAAAGAACAAGCATCTAGTGTAAGTTGAGTTACCTGTTTGCACTAGAGAGAGGTCTATGTTTGGAGAATGAAAGTGGACCCAGAGATCTAGCGAGAATGTACAGGTATCTTATGTAACGTGTTTCTCATATAAAGAAGTTCATACTAGCAAAAGTCTGTCAGTGTGCAATTAATTGATTTGTTTTATTTGCTTTCAGTTCAAATCCTACAGGATCTCTGGGTTTTCTTTTGTCTTTCCATTTGTTATGTCTGCCTGTTGAAATCAAGCTGTTTGGATAACTTACTATATATATTGCTTAGGCAAAGTAAGAGAGATTGCCTCCAACTGGTGTTTGCTGGGCTTCCTTTCTGAAAGTAGTAGCAAACTAGTCCAGCACAACCATTTATAATCCCTGGATTGTAGAGTGTCAGACTGTGTGTAATTAGTGTGAACATTACATGTGTACCTTTACCAGTCTTTTCTTCAGTTTCTCCGATCCTTGGAAGGAAAACAACATGTAAGATGAAGAGATGTTTTTTGGCAGTTGTCTACAGGCTTAATACTGCTAAGTTTTAGTTGTTTGATGAAAAATAGGATGGGTTAAGACACATGAAGCTCACTAACTTATTAGGCTAACCTGGTTTTAGGCACATGGACAGATTCACAGTAATGTGTCTTCCTTCTGTTGATATCCTGTTTTCTTAGGAGGACTAGTTAGCAAAGTGACTCAGTCTCCTTAAGTGTAGTTTGTGTGGGTTTGAATGAGTCTGAGTTGCTGTTCCATTGCTTGTCTTGTTAAAACCAAAATTTTATATCTTGCCCATTATTGCTCTTGGTGCTTTGGGGCAATAAATATTCCAATAAAAGACATATACTAATATATCCAGAAGGGTGTGGATATTCAGATAAAACTGTGACAAATTGATGCAGGTGGCCTCCAATGGTTGATACCATGCCATCATTACTAACCCAGCATCTTACAGAATGTTAAATGCTGTCAGTCAATGTCCTGTCACTAAGACATTTGTGTTTCTCCAGAAAGGGACAATGAAACAAGCTGTGAAGGTGACATCTATACAATAACCAGGGACTTTAAGCTTTGCCTGGATCTTTGAGATTAAGAAGAGCTATCTCTTCTTCACAGCCTCATAGGTCAATGGGAAGAGTCTGAGAAATCAATTCTTGCTGCAGCCAGGAATATTGGAAAGGAAATCAAAACTCACTTATTATGCCAAGCTGGTTTACACCAGCTAAGAGTCTTAGATATGAATTTTAAAATCTGAGGCTTAGCAACAGAATATGCAGTAAAATCTCTTGCCAGAAATGTAGCATCATAAACAGTTGTATTCTTTCTGCATGAATCAATAATATGACATATTTAGCCTCAGAAGAATGACTGTGTATGTATGTGTTGTGGATAAGGATAAATTGTGTATGGGTCAAAAGAAGAAGCTATTAGGTACTCATTAGCTGTGTTAATATGTGTGAGAATTTATTATTTAGTATATATTGAATTCAAAGGAAGTCCAAGATATTTACTACTCATTAGTACTGTGGGTGTATTATATAAGAATAATTTAAAGTTCTAAGACACCATATATTGTTTGATGATAATATGCTATTCATGAGGCCTTAATCATCAGGGCTAATAAGAAATTGTATTATAATTGGAATGTTGCGTTTCTTCCATGCACAGGAGGTATGTGAATGAGCTTTGGATACAAGGTCTCATTATGTCAGAGAATGTCTGTATTCTGTATAGGTTACTGCAAGTGACTTATTTTTAACAAAGGACATATTGAAGATATAAAATGATTTCAAGTTTCATGAACATTATGAAGAAAATTAGGCAAGAAATAAAATTTATTAGCTGGCAATAATAAGTGAAGTTGAAATTCTTCTCATATGTTTATTAGCCGTTTTTATTTTATCTTTTGAGGACTGTCTGCTCATTTAAAGTCATGTGTGTGCATATAGCATGAAAGTAAAAGTCAAATTGTCTATGCGAACAAAGGGAAATAATGAGAAGCGGAGAGTGAAGGAAGAGAACAGGGAGGCAAGCAAGGAAAAGTCCCTGCATATATTACATAGTTCTATAAAAACTTAAAAATCAAATTCAAAAACGTGCACAAAGGTATGGGATAAGGAGGTGCTATCTGAGCCCATGTCTAAGGAGGCCATTGCATGAAGGGTGATAAAGAAGTGGGATGCTTCGAGTAGAGGGAGCCGATCTTGGGAGTCTTTGGGTTAGGATCCTTCTGGACTATGCATGTTAGAGGCAAGCATTTGCAATGTTAATTACATTTGTCTTTGCATTCAGTTGTTGCTTATACTGTAAAAATTATTGACCTTATATATGTGCTTTTTACTGGTTCTTAAATAAGAATTTACAACTATCATGTGTGTGTGTATGTGTATGTAATATATGTGTGTGCATGTGTGTACATGTGCATTTTATATATCTTAGAACCTGATTAGTCTATAGGCAGAGGCACAAATTGATTATTTTCAATGGTTGTGGTAGTTAACATTATATTCTAAGATGGTCTCCTTTGAGACTGCGCTATTTGGTCCTTTGGAGTACATTTAGAGACCTTGTAGCCATCACCACAGCTGTCTATTTCCAAAACCTTTGCTTCATTGCCTTTAAAGATGAATCTTGTACTATGGTGACATCCCTGTCCCACCCCCATGTCCACCCAGGTCCACAGAATTTCCAATAACTAATCTGTTCTCGCTGCTCTATGTTTTTCTGGATTAATCTATTGTGGCCACTTTACCTATATGTAATCTTACGAAATACCAGGATCATTGACTTCTAGCCTTTTTCTTTTTTCTACAACTCACAACTGTTCAGATAAATTTTCAGATGGTAAGAAGGAAATAAATAAGAGATAAAATCTGGTGTTGTTGCTACCATTAAGCAATACTGTATAGAGTGACATGACCTTGATTCTTACAAGGCAAGAGGTCTGTAGGAGGAATTGTCTCTAAAAGAGCAGTCAAATGGTAACTAAAGAAGAAGAACCTAGCAGGTCTTCTGTTCCACCTCCTTTTCTGTCCTTAAACATGTATAATAATTGGTTTAGAAATGGTTATTCAAAGTACTGGATAGGAAGGGGGGCTATCTTTATGATTTTGAGGCTAGACTATTCTCCATAATAAGCTATAGGCTAACCAGGGTTACATAGTGAGATCCTGTCTAAAATAAAAAATGGCAGTGTTGCATTCCACACAGTCTTGGAGTTGACAGCTGCAGGGCAAAACAGTCTCTATCTCTTTGTAGATGTAAAATGGATTTGGGAATTCCAGAGACCATCAGTGGCTCTCCCAGCCCAGAAGATCTAGGAATGACTGACACTTACTTTATACAAAGGACTTGAAGAAAAATCTGATTAATCTTTGCTTTTCTTAAATAGAGTACTGGGCTACAGACATGAAATTGAAGGTCATCCTCTTTAGTTCAGCCACATTCTTTCTAGAAGAATAAGAGTAAGAATAAGATAAGAAGAGAAGGAGAAAGAGGAAGTAGAAGAGAAAGAAAAGGAAGGAACAACAAAACAAAGAAAAGAAAATGTCACTGAAGAAAAGCAGTTTAAAAAACAACAGATATCCCAATACTTGAAGTCAGCACTTATATTCCAAGGGAAATGCAAATAATGCAAACATAACAGACCATAATAAAGCTATCTACCCAGCCAGACTAAAGAATCTTTCATTCTCTCATTTTTCCTGTGTTGGGTAATAAATATATTCCCAGGAGTAGGAGGGTGGTCCTGTGGAGTCTCACTTCACTCATAGGCAGAGTCAAGGTATTACTGTTCTGAAATATATGCAAAAAAATCCAATAACATCTGAAGCAGCCAAGGAGGCTTATTTTATTAAGAATTTGAGTAAATGTCATTTTCCCAGGCCAAGGCAGTTCTGTAAGAGTGGAGGCTCGTGTTTGGGGATTCCTCTGAATCACCAGTGGTCACAGCTCATTGCCTCAACCCATCTCCTTAATATATATTATGTTATGTGTGGCTTAGGTCAAAAAGGAAGCTGATCTTGGCTATATTTCTTCATGAGGTTGGGGAGGATTTTCATTTGCTATGTACCTCTGAGCTCTTGGACATTCTCTCATCACCCTAACTGCAAGTATATTGAGATTAACAGCTTTCTTATATCAATGCATTGAAAGGACTTTGATTTTCTTTAAATTAAATTTGATTCAGTTACCATGTTAGATAGGTAAATATTCTTGTTGGAGGAGAGGGATGATACTCACATTTAAAGGGAGGAGTAGCATCATTGTAGAAGAAGTGGTCTGCCTTGGCCTCTGCAGGAACTTGCACTCAAACCACACTTGCTTTATCATGCTTGTTTTTCTTGCCTTCCTTGTTTTCATGGTCTCCAGTCCCCACAATCCCCACAATCAGTTCCTTTCCTCACCAGCCTCATTTCTTTGTAACATATCAGTAGAGAGAGATAATTAAGGTCATGCAGCCCCCATCCTTTCTTCCCAAGTGTATCATCTATGGTTACCTCCTGTCCTTTCTTCTAACGTGGGCACCATCTATTTTAGCTCTGACCAGAGTTGAGGAGTTAATATATGTTGTTAAGATTTAGATAATAATTTCAAACTGATCAGTCATCTCATCTTGGCACATTACGTGTGGCTTCTCCCCACTGGCCACCATGTGTGAGTGTCTCAATCTTTTCTTCTACAGGATTTGTCTGCTACCACCTTCCTGCTGAGTAACTTTCCAGATGATTCAACATCATGTCTTATAAACATAGGCCCCAGCTTTAGTATCTAGAGAAACATGGAAATGACTGGTTTTTGTTACTGAGATCAATTTCAAACCAAGGCTTTACCCTCTTCTATTGATGGATATGCGGAAAAAGGAGAACAAGAGAAATTCTTATTCTGTCATACAGCTTAAAGAAATTACCCTCAGGTAATTTCCCTGACTTACTACTACTACTAGTTATAGTCTCAACTTTTCCTATTGTTTTGTGGTGTTTGTTTTGTTTGTTTTGAAATAGGGCTTCATCATTCAGTCCTGGTAGGCATGAAACTTGTTATGCAGGCTAGACTGGCCTTGAACTCACAGAGATCCAACTGTTTCTACTTCTTCAAGGCTGTAGTCAGAGATACCGACTGCAGTGTCTGACCTTGTAGTCAATTTTATGTTTCTCAGATGGCTGTGTTGAAGAGAACACAAGTGTGGTGCACATGCCTTT
Organism: Mastomys coucha; assembly: GCF_008632895.1. Classification (NCBI taxonomy): domain Eukaryota; kingdom Metazoa; phylum Chordata; class Mammalia; order Rodentia; family Muridae; genus Mastomys; species Mastomys coucha. Next base: position 2,688,952 of record NW_022196892.1, on the reverse strand, counting down.
TAACACTTACCACAGAATTTATAGGGCATCTTATAAAGTCGGCCCAGACTGCTGAGCCTGCTCATCTCCCTCAGGTTTTTTCTTTTCTTTTCTTTTCTTTTTTTTTTCAGCTAAGGAGAATGTACCACCTTAATGTATGCACATAGATACTTTCTTGTATGTTGTACTTCCTCTCTGCCTGGGAAGTCCTCATCAGTTCTTACTTTTGCATATAATTATTAAAAACAAACAAAAAACAAAAACCCATTCTGCTCCTTTGCCCAGTGCCATGCTCTCTCCAGCCTGCCCTCCACCTGGTTATCTCTTCATCCTTGCTAGCTTTGCCAAGCCAGAGCTCCGAGATTGTTCTCCTGCCAGCCTGTGCTCCACCTGGTTACCTATTCCCTGGAGCTCTGTCCTTTGCTCAGTCTTCCCATACCAAAGCCCATTGAACTCTGCCCCGTCTGTGCTCTTTTTCTTCCAGCCCACTTTAACACTGAGAATGGAAGACACAAGACAGCCTTAATCTTTTAAAACTAGCCAGATAACTCAATGGCTGGTGAAGAGTATCCTGCCCCATCCTCCTTGGCCTCCACCCACGGCTGAGGCTACATACTATAGGTGCTTTGAGACCAACATGTCTGCCGCTTTCTCCCCTCCACCACCTTTCTCTCCTTTCTGCATCCTCTTTTCTTCCTCTTGGGACCCAGAAACCCCACTTCTCCCCTTCCCCCAGCGATTGTCGTCTACCATCTTTATTGACACAATCAAGTTCCAATTAAGAAAACAACACCTACACCTACATTTACCACTCCAACCTGCCAACATCTGCAGATTAGGCATCCTTAGCCATTAGTCTTCCGTAAGATTTCCTTCCTTCTGTCCTCCCAGCAGCATCTGGCTCACTTCTTGCACAGATCACCAAGTCTCTGTTGTCTCTTCCTTCCTTTGTAGAATTAAAGCCTTCTTATGTGTTTGCACCAAAGTAAAAACTAAGGTGGATAGCAAGAGAAATTTGAGGTTTCAGTATGAAGGTAATGTGTCATTGGATAAAATATCTTCCCAGACCATAATAGAATAAGAAAGGGAATCAATACTCAGGCCTTGCGTGGAGAATCACTGCATGCTGTATAATGTGCCTTGTGGTGTATAATGTCCCTTCATTACAGGGTATCAGCCCTGGAAGGAGTTATGAATAAAATGTTAAAGGAAATCTCATACTGAGAAGGTTCGTCTTCTTCAGTTAAAGGATATTTGCAACCACTAGTCTTGTCATCTGTAAGACCTGAGATATCTAAAAACAGATACAAAGAAGAGTAAGCACAACCCTGCCATCCGGTGTGAGAGTGGGGCAAGGGTCAGGGTGGCCATATGATGTTCTGCCTATAGTAGATACTTAGAACTGAAACTAGACTGTGAAGTTAGCATGCTTAGTCAGATGCTTGCTTGGGAAGGTTGAGGCCATGAATTTGATCCTTAGAATCCATGTGAACATGATGAGCATGATATGTACAGGGCATATGGGAGGATCCTTGAACCTTGCCACCAGACACTCTAGGCTAATTGGTGAGCTCCAGGCCAAAGAGAGATGGGCCATGTTTCTGAGGATGACACTGAATACCCATGTAAATCTGCTCCTACACACATACACACACACACACACACACAGAGAGAGAGAGAAAGAGAGAGAGAGAGAGAGAGAGAGAGAGAGAGAGAAAGAGCAAATGCAAGAGAGAGAGAAGAATGACTACATGTATTGGCAGCACTAGTAAACCAGGTCTTTATTGCCTTCCTTCAAACTAAATACTAAAGGAAGAAGAAATGTCTTGAAGGGGATACCCCAGAAGATCCTTGGAGAAGCAACAAAGACCTGCAGGAACAGATGTCAGATCTTGAGGAGAGACACCCACTCTCCCAAGTTCTCAACTGTTCTTAATTATCCTCTACTTTTCTATCACAGAGAAATCCCTCGAACACCTGTCATTTGCATTAATTTCTCTTAAGAGTCCAGCTGTGACTGTTCCAGCTGAGAGACTTTGTGCTGTGCACCCTCCGAACAGATGCTCTGGAATCAAGAATCATGGGATCCCTTCTCGAGTGGATGCTGTTAACCCTTGTGAACCCTAGTTTCTCTTTCTGTCAAGTGAGGAGGCTTGAAATCAGCACTACTCCACAAGGTCTTTTGTTCCTGTTCATGTGTTTTTCTGGAGTGTGAGTGTGTATGTGTGTGTGTGTGTGGTGTGTGTGTGTGTGTGTGTGTGTGTTACATGTATGTGTTGTCTCTGGAGATGCCTTCTTGGATTTTGAAATGTTTTGTTTTGTTTTGTTTTGTTTTGCATGTTTGGCTAGCTTGCATAGCCAGCAACATTGGGGGACCATCTGAAACTACGTCTCTAGCACTGGTATTATAAGCACATGCTGCCATTGCTAGTTTTGTTTCCTGTGCATTATAAAGATCAAATTCAGCTCTTCATGCTTACACAACAGTCACATTAACGACTGAGCCATCTGCCCACTCATGTTTTTTTTAATTTGGTTGTTGTTCTATTGCTGTATTATGTTTTATGTTTTATTGTTTTATGTTGTTTGTTTGTTGTTCTTAATAAATATACTTCTTGTTCCTGGTATAGTAGTACATTTCCTTAGGCCCAGCACTGAGGAGACAGAGGCAGGTGGATCTCTGTGAGTTCAAGGCCAGCCTGGTCTATATAGCAAGTTCTAGGTCGGCCGTGACTTACAGGTGAAACCTTTTTTTTCCCAGAAAGAAACAGAAGTTTGTTGCTTGTTAACTTTAAAAACTGAGTAGTTCATTTTTTAAGATTGAGTTTGTATAAGTTCATTTAAAGATAACTAAGCTTAGATCATTGCAATTTGCTACACAAGCATCAAGCGAGAAGAGGACATCAGCATAGGCCATAGCTCAAGTTTAGATTTGTGTTTATGAAAAGAGTATGTGCTTTGGGGCCAGCTCCTTGGACGCTCTGGGATACAGGAACCTCTTGCTAAAGGCTGCCTAGAGGGAGCAGCACTTCCAGGGTCTAGCCTTTGTTTTACAACGAAAAGTCTCCTGTATTTCTCTGAGACTAGCCAGTGGTGGTAAGAAAGCAGCGTGGCTGTACCTTGGTAGAGTATTGGCAGGGGCTTTGGGAGAAAGCCGCGGCAGCCTGTAATTATGAAAATAAAAGTCTGGTAGTCTGAAAGACAGTGATGAGATTAGCAACACATAAATCACTGAATAATAAAAAGGGAAAGCTTCACTTGCTTTTAGCACACCCCCCGCCCCACCACCACCTCAAGCTTGTTGCTTAGGAATCTGGTAGGGAAGTCATCTGTGTCAACAGCTTTCACATTAGTAAATAAAATAACTAAATAAAAGCCCCAGCATTAGCAGCTCGGAGGAGGAAGGTGCTTGATATGAAACACAGTGCAGGTTGATCATGCTTTGCAAAGAAAACTTTATAACCAATGGTTAATAGAGTGGAATGAACTGTCAGGCAGATTTGGTATTGAAGGCTACTACTGCCCTGCACAGCCTCTGACCTTGAGCAAAGAGTGTGAAATTTGTGTACCTGCTCCCCTCCCCCAGAGAAGCAGAGCTAATACAGGATAGAACCTCCTTCTGGGGAACTGTAATCAGTCAAGGTGCTCAGCATAGGAATTCTGTGCAGCAGGTGCTTCATGAGCATCCTTTCTCCCACAGGTCCCTTGCAACAGCATCCTGCACAGGAAACTTGTACCCTTGAGAAGGTGTGGCTCTTTTTCTTTTAATTCACTGTTTGCCAAAGTACTGGAAGAGATTATTTCCTCTAGAAAAATCTATGTAAGTGTATATACGTGGTTTTGTAGACAAGAATTGCTACATATCAGGCACAGACATGGCACAAACTGTACTAGGGTGATGGCAGTTTCAGAAATCAGTGGAAGAAGAAAGAGGAGCTTTTGTTTCACCTTAGTTATAAGTTATAGGGACCAGGACTCAGTATTTTCTAGAACATGTTCACAGAATGAGTTCCCTTGCCTTCCTGATGGAACTGTCCAACTAGCACGAAAATATTTTCTGAGCACCTAAAGACCCGACAATCATGTAGACGATGCTGTAGACAAAATTTGTCCTGTGTGTAATAAAGGAGTGATGTAGGCTGACACCGAAGTCTGCATTTCATTCCGATGCTAGCTGCAGCTGTTGAGGTATTGTAAACTGAAGGGTGACATGATGTGGTCTGCTAGTTGCCTAGGTATCTGTAGCTTCTGAGTGGAGCATGGATGGTGGAGGATCCAGGCAGAGAGGTGTGACAAGGCACCGTTCTGCCACACCGAGCTGTTCTCTTCTTCATGGTTCTTTTACCTGTCTACAACCATCTGTAGGTTAGGAAGTGAACTGAGTTTATTAATGAGAAGCAAAGCCACCTGGAGGATGTCTCTGGGCTCATTTGACAATTGGTTCCAGACCCTGCCCATTAGTAATAGTGCAGCCTTATAGTGCTGATATCTCTTCTAAGTTCCCTCTAGATGTATTCATATACTTAGTAGTAGAGTTGTGGGATTACATGGTAGCAGTATTTTTTAATTTTCAGAAGAACATGCACGTTTTTTATAACGGCTGTGTTAATTTTCATTTCCACCAACAGTACATCAGAACCCTGCCTTTCATTTTCAAGAGTATGTTTCTTCCTCATCTAAACTATCACTCATTATTTTCAAATGTCTGTCATAGCCATTCTAGTTGGATTTTAGCTCCAGCAGTCTTGGTTAAGTTTTCTCAGATTATAAATACTGTTAAACATTTTTTTATGCACCTGTTGACTAGATTTATGGTTTATTCTGAGAATTGCCTATTGAGATCTTTATCCAGCTGTTGATTGGTTGGATTAAGTGCATTAAGTTTTTCTTTCTCTTTCTTTCTTTTTTTGATTCTCTTAGATTGAGTTCCTTATATATTCTACATATTAGCTCCTTGCCAGAGGCACAGTTTCCAAACATTTTCACTACTCTGTAGATTCTCTCTTTGTTGTGTCAGTGAATAGATGGATAAAAACAGTGTAATATATGTACACACACACACACACATGAATAATATTCATTGTATGGTAGTGAACAGATCATGAGAGTGCAGTTTATGTATAATGGAATACTCTTCATCCATCAAAAATGTTATTTGTGGCAATATGGATGGACATAGAAGATATTATATGAAATTAGCGAGAAGCAAACAGAGAAATATGAAATGATCTCATTGCTATTATATTTAAAGTCATTAATCTCATAGACACAAAGAATAAAATAGTGGTAGCCAGAGACCATAGAGCTTAAGGAGCAGTTGGGAGAGAACTCAGTGGGCCATCGGGGACATAGCTACAATTGGAGAGAACTATGTTCTTTGCTCCATTGCACAGTTGGGTGACTGTGCCTAACAATTATCTAGCATTTGAATTTGTCTTGGAGTGTGTGTGTTTGTTTATAATCAACTGACTTTTAAAAAATTAATAGCACTACTTGAGCATCTCTCACTAATTTGAAAGTGGTGGCCATAAACCTGTAGGAGGGACAAGCAGGCTTTGGAAATGTGTGAGCTCAGAATTGGAAAACATGGTTTGGCTCAAGTGTGTATAACCAGTTTTAACAATTTGATTTTTATAATAAATGTCTCCACTCAGAATTTTAAGTAATGTTTTAAAATTGTATAGAACCAAAGACCTCTACTTTGCCTCTGATCTAGATTTATAATAATATTATATTTAGTGCAATTACCTGTTGATAAAAATTTAGCTGTGGAATGCATATTCATCAATATCCTGAGTTGTGACCTTTTCTTACCACTTTCTTATTGACATAAGCTTCCATAGACAAGGGTTTGGAAGCTGTGCACCACTGAAAAGGATTTTCTCTAATTCTGAATATAGAGCAAAGAAAAGATGGGAAATGCATGCCAGGAATAGCAAGTCAACTAAGCTATTACTGTTTAGGTGAAACAAACACAGTGTAGTATGACCTGAGTTGACAGCACTTTTATGTCTCTAGGAATATACATGCAAACTTATAACTACATAGTTAGATACAAGGTCATGAAAAGGCATTGAAGAGAAGGCCCTTGAAAGAGGCTGGTTCACTGGACTTTGGAAGATAGCCGAGAGAAATGTAATGATGGGGAAAAAAGCTCTGAGGGGAGACAGTTGGTTTATTTGCCTCAGATTAGTGATGGGTGTGAAGAGACCATTTACACAATGTTGCACTAATGTTACATATAAAATATGACATCATATCATGTGATCTCAGAGCCTCTAAGTATTAAGTATGTACATTAAGAACTAGTTAAAGGCTTCTTATTTAAAGAGTTCATATTTGAATTAGGAAGGATGGCATGTCAAATGAACTCTGTCCACTCTAAACATCAGACCCTCTTTTCTTTTACATACATTGACCTTGGATTGGATTTTCTTTTTGTTTATAGAGACTCCAAACCCTGTTTATATTATAGTATATGTTATGCAAAAAGATGAATTATGTACTGAACAGAGTGGAGAGCTTTAACAGAGGCAAAGCTTTTCCTGAGTTTGCTCTCCCGCAGCTGGTGGTCTAGGGATATTCCTGTTTGAGACTAAAAGATACTGAAGCAACAGGGAGACTTACAACCTGAAGATACCAATTTATCTCCTGTTACTATGATAAAAATACCTTGACAAAAGCAACTTATCAGAGAAAGGAATTATTTAGCTTACATCCCAGGTTACAAAAGTTATGGTAGGAACATGAAAGAGCTATAGTCACATCTATAGTCAGAAGCAGAAAAATAATAAATTCATGCATGCCTATTGGCATTTGGGCCTCTCTCTACACTTATTCCACCCAGGATTCCCTGCGCAAGGAATTATGTCCACAGTGGGCTAGGGTCTTCACATAACAATAATAACTGTAACGGAGACAATCCCCACACACATGCCCACAGGCCAACGCAATTTAGAGTCTTCATCCCTCAATGAAACTTTCTTCCTAGGTGAATTCCAGATAGTAGAAAGTTAACAATTAAAACTAACCATTACCCCAAGTACTGCCAGAAAATCTTCTGAGAAAAGTAACACCTAAGAACTTGGAAAGGTAGACGGATAAACAAATTCCTGGAGAAAATTAGATAGTAATTGTAAAGAACAACAAACTGGGAAGAAGGACATTAGATCATGTATACATATTAAGAATTAAATCAGCCTCAGTGAAAATATAGTTAAAACAAGAGCCTTCTGGTTTGTGGTCCTTTTGTTAATCATTGAAAAAGCTATAACAAGGAATGTTGGAAGAATGTAAAACACCCATCAAGTCATTATAGTCTTTGTTTAGAAGTGGGGTATGAAAGTGATACTTATATGTCATAAACAGTGTAGAATTAATAGCTCAGAATCTGGGTTCAAATCCTACTTTCTACCTCTTTGTGGTTGCATCTATAAAAAGTTATATAGAGGAGAGCTCATAGTAACTAAGGTAATTGTTTCATTGGTTTAAATATGGTCTAAACTTAACATGCTGTGTTGTTAAGGAAGTGGAATGTAAAAGTTGCAAATCTCCTAGAACAACACTATAGCTGCATTGAGATACTATTTATAATAGGAATATACAAACATGATCTATCTTATCATTATGAAATTACCTATTAATCTTTTGGTAAGGATTTGGGACTAATAGCAAAAGGTTTGCTCTAATTAGGATGTCCAAGCTTCTGTGCTTTTAATATTTGAGGCTGTGTGTACTTGTCATTATGGATGTCACTTGATCAAATGCTTTCAGAAGAGAAAACTATTCCTTTAAAGATGTGAACTCTGTTTGTCATGGGGACTTGCATTTCCTTATGATCTCTGGATAATTACTACACTGCTGCTGACCTAGCTTATCTTGTAATTTGCTTAGCAGTTTATAAAGTGTATTTAAGTTAAATTATAAATGTGTATTTCTAAAAGGCTTAAAGTTCACTACAGTATCGTAGTCTTCCAAGGGCACAGTGCAATTTCTAGTGTATGAGTTCATAACATTTTCTGTTTTAAGATCCTTTACTGAAAATAAAAAGAATGAGATTGCTTATATCATTAAACCTGGTGGTATTTGCCATACTAAAAATTAAATCTAGGAGAATTTGAAATTGTAAATTCATCTAAAATAACAGCAAGCTCATTTTACTTTAATAAGATACTTTTAAGTAAAAGGAACCTATATTTTCAAAAAAATTGAGGAAAATGGCAAATGGCATTGATATACAGTCTCAAAAAATTTTTTAAGGTCTAACTTAGTATGTTAATTAAATGCAGTTGTAAAATCTGCCACAAAGAAAAATGGCAAGATTTCAGGAGAGGTGTAGAGGGATACCCAACATATTCCAGTTGATTGAGGAGTAATTCCCTGAGGAAATGACACATACTAAATCAAGATCTCAGACATGAGCAGGTAAAGGCCGACTAAGAGCATAGTACATAATGAGAATGTGGTAGTGGTAGTATAGTAGGGGTTGTTGGTAGCATTTAAATAATAGAAGGAAAACCCAGGATGTCTAGAAATATGTTAAACATGTTAAATAAGGGGAGATAGACCCTTGAGGCTAGAGATACAGGAGCTAGGATATACTCACCTAAAACTTTGAAACATGCATGTAGAAGTGTGTGTGTGTGTGTGTGTGTGTGTGTGTGTGTTGTATGTGTACATACATGTATGTATATTTGTGGGTGTGCAGACCTATATATGCTCAAGGGAGGACATTAGGTATTTTGATGTATTAGTCTTTACTTTATTCTAAGGTCCCTCTCTGATCTTGCGGCTAGCTAATCTGGCAGCTAGTAAGCCCCTGCTATCCTCCTGTTTCGAATTCCCATAGTGCTGGGATTGCAGGCTTACCAGTTCATCCTTAGCATTCCCCTCACCACTTGGGTAATACGAATAGATACTCAGATCCTCTTATTTGTACAGCACCTACTGAGCCTTCTTCCTAGCCCCTACCTGTTGAATTTTAGTGTGGTGGGAAAAGGCATGTTCCCTTTTAAACACCTGAAAAAATATAATTCTCTGTATAAAAATAGGTTGATGAGATATGAAGGATAGGTACAGAAAAACAGTTTAAAATTTTTACTGTAGGAGGATATGGAAGAAATGATACACACTTAGGAATCAGTACAACAGAGAGCTGGTAACTGATAGGATATGAGCCAGGAGCTCCAGTGAAGTAGCTTCCACAGAGTTTTCTTCAGCTCACCCATCATCATCTTTCCCACATGGCTTTTAATCTAATGAACAAGCCATCAAAGTAGATCATGGAACAGAAATACTGTTGAAGCTAAAGTCTTGGACTGTATACTCCTATTACACTCCTTCCCCCTTTATCATTTCCTATCATTCTGGAAGCATGCCATCATGTATTCTGTAGAATCATAGCTTGTTCATATCCAGCATCATTTTGCAGTTATCCAGGAACTGATTGTTTTAAAGTGCAATTATTAGAAGTTCTCATGCTTCAAAGCAGACATTATTTGAAAGAGCGCTTGGTTAGTAGATCAAACTATTACGCTCCTCCCTCTTTTATCCCTTTTAAATTCTGAGAGCTCAGTACCAGGTAACAGAGGAGTCTGCCCATCATAACAGTAGCTGTCCTGAGTTTCCAGATGTCCGGAAGTTTCTGCCAGAAAAGGAAGGCAGCTGTTTGGAATGGAGGAGTAGAGAGTACTGCAAAACATGTCAAGAGTTTTATCAGGGGAGTAAGATGACAGTTGGTAGCAGGAAAGGGTGAACAGACATTGGAACATGTCTGGAAAAATCAATTTTCCTTTTGGTTAGGTATAGGCTTGACATTCAGACATACTGTGTTTTATAGAATCCAGCTTTTGTCTGGAATAATCTATGCATTCAGTCTTGTTTAAGTGTAATCTATAGAACTAATAGAAAGTATATATAGTCTGATCAGCCGATGTGTTTTTAACCCAGAATTTGATAGATAGGCAATGTAGTGGGTAGTTTTATAAGCAACTTTGCCTATGCCTGTACTACATGTAGAACACTATCTACTCCCAACTAGACAAAAGCTGTCAGTCACTATTAAAATGACATTTAAAGGTATAATAAAGTGAAAAGTGTCCTTGGGGCTTTATCATTTTATGGAAATGGTATTTTAGCATTCGCTCGTCAGAGGTATAGCTTAGCTCATCTTCAATAGAAGCAAGCTGCCTTGGAGTTTCTTCTGTTGTGATAAAGCACCATGGTGAAAAGTAACTTAGTGAGAAAAGAGTTGCACTCTCAGGACATATTCTATCATAGATGGAAATCAGGGCAGAAGCTCAAGGCAGGAACTGGGAGGTAGGAGCTTAAGCAAAGACTGTGGAAAAAATGCTTATTAGTTTGGCCCTGGTGGTTTGCTCAGCCTGTCTTATTCATCCAAGGACCACCTACTCAGGTATAGTACTGCCCGCAGTAGCTTGAGTTACTCTATATTAATCATTAATCAAGAGAGTGTCTCATAGACACCCTTACAGGTCAATTTGATATAGAGACATTTTCTCAGTTTAAATTCCCTTTTACCAGGTGACCCTAGCATTTGCCAAACTGTCAAAATTCCCAAACAGAACAGAAAAATATTTGACCCTTAGAACTGTGTGTAGCTTCCTAGAAGGTTCTGTCTGAGCAGACTACCCACTACTTTGGGTAGACTAATTGTTTACATTATTGCATAAATTGTCCCCTGATTTTGAAATACCTTATAAACCCAGCATAGCATGTGGCCTCATGGGAAGCTGGACAGCATTCATTGTTTATGGTCAGGGTTCTCAACTGACATTTGGAAAATAGGGTGTGTTTGTTGTTTGCTTGTTTGCTTCCTTGTTTTAGAGACAGATCTTTCTCTGTAGCCCCAGGTTGTCTTAACAAGCCATCGTTTTCCTCAGCCTCCTAACCAGCCTACCCAGTGCTAGAGTTGTAAGATTGTGTTACCAGGGCCACCTAGGAAATAACATTTTTTTGTCATCTTGATTTACAGTTTGTGCTGAATGAAATGTGTGTTCATTTTACTGATAGGCATGTACTTGCAATGTGTGTTTATTTACCACATCAAGGAATTAGGTCTTAAAAAACTGTCATTTAATATTAGAAAATAAATGTATTATTATTCTAAGAGTTATCTTTTATCATTGTAAAGGCTTTCAATGATCTCTTAAAAATGACTGAAAATTCAGAGTCAGGTGTGTTATATAGGAAGTTCTAGATCAGCTTATGCTATCCTATGAAACAATATTTTAAAAAACAAGAAACAGAGGTTCTTGGAAATTATATATGACCAAATCAGACATTGTACATGCATTATATATAAAATTCAAAATAACTATGCAGAATAGGCTTTCTATATTGTTTACTTCTGAGTCATACACTGTCAACCACAATTTTAACTATTATTTTGACTAAATAACCTCCTGCAAGCACTTACCAGCAGGTTTACTGACAGCTCAGCATATATATACCTAGACTTGTCTTTTGTCCCCATTTGATGTAGATGCTGATTTTAGGATAATTCAGAGTTCAAGACTTTCAGAATTCTGCATTGCGCTTAAATACAATTTACATGTTTATATTCAGTTTAAGAATTAAGCTATGGTACTAATCTTTTTAGCTAATACTTTCTTTGAATAATCAAATTAAGACAGAGAATGGAGTGAAGTAAACAGAGTGTCATCTTGAGATTTGGATGATTTTAAGTTCAGGATTTTTTTTTTCAGGAATTACAGCACCCTTCCGTAAAGTAAGGTGTGTAAACTAATACATGTTGTGCATTCTTTGATAATACAATTTCCTTCTGAAATACTAATGTCCAATTCTTTGTTTTTTGTCTTTGTTTTTGCTATTTATTTATTGTTTGTTTGTTTGTTTAGACAGGGTTTCTCTGGGTATCCCCATCTGTCCTGGAACTCATACTCAAGACCAAGCTGGACTCAAACTCAGAGATCCAACTGCCTCTGTCTCCCGAATGCTAGGATTAAAAGTGTGTACCACCAGGTGCAGCTGTATAATTCCTCAATAAGAAAGAGAGGATCCAACCAAAAACTTAGGAGTAAGGGGGATGACCTAGAATTTTATGTTCTTAGTTGCCTCCTATGATCACATCTTGAACTCTAGTGCAAGGGATTGTATTAACCAATGTAATTCACAAACCTGGATGATAAAACCCTTTGACTGCCAAGTCCATCTTCTCTCATCTCTTAACTTCTTTCTCAGTTACTCAGATGCCTTCAGTTGATAACTTAAATAAGGCAAAATGGAGAGAGAAGCTTTCTACTGATGGTATTTCCAAGTTGACATGTCCTTGTCTGTCTGTGCTCATGGTGCTCAGAGCAGTTTTCCCCTACTGGTTTGGTAATCACAATCAGCTAATGGAATCCGTGAAGGGATGTGTTTGCAATCAGTTAGAATAATTCCTTGATGATGTGTATAATAAAATATCAGCTCTTATCTGTTTAATCATGACATGTATTTAGGAAGTTTAATGCTAAAAGTATAGAGAAGACCAAAAATATTTTCAATGGTGCTGACCTTGTAGGGTTAATAATCTCATTGTAAGGATGGTGAAATCTATCTATCATTAGCATATAATGGAAATTTATTTATTCTTTAACACATGTAGCTGGGATAGGCCTGACCTATTTGCATTAAGTATAGTTAAGCTGAGTTGAATATTTGATTTATTGAATGATTATCCTAAAGAGCAGAACTATTTCCTATGTTGAGTCAGTAGAAACACTTCCATGAGCTCTTGTATACTGAAATGGGAGAAATTATGAATAAAAATGTGGATGTGGTATTTTAGAGCTTCATGGAAGAATGAGTTTGGAAACCAAGGAGAAAGATAATGAGATAGACATAACAGGATTATAAAATGAGAAGGAAATAGGAGAGAAAGAGCTTGGCAGATAGACATATGCCTTCCAAAAGGGTTGCCTACCATGCTGTCTTTGGAATGAATAGTCATATAAGCCAGAAAATACTCTTTCCTTTGAGGTTCATTTAGTTTGCACTTTCATAGGCAACCAAGTATTTGAATAGTTAACACAAGAAACTAAGGAAGTACACAAAGCTAGCCTATGGAGCTTCTTTCTTGCTTTGCCTTCAAGTAGGCTAGAAACATTACAGTATATTAAATATACATCTAGAGGACATGAGGCTGAAGGGCTCTATAGATCATGACAGAAAATGGCTGTGCCCCCAAGAGTTTCCAGAGAACGGTGACTTCCTGATCTCCCAGGAAACTGCACCTGGGTTGTTGTTGTCATATTCTATTTTTCTGTAAGTCTTACACACATTCTCAATGCTTTTATTTGAACCTGGTATCTCTCCTATGACCATTCAAGTACCATTTTCCTTTCTATAGTTTTACAGGTCATAGGTGTTTTTCCAAATCAAATACATTACTCTCCACATGAACTTACCCCCTTCTTTCAAAATTCTCTAGATTTGTCTGTTATTCTATAAAACACATTTGGTTGGTTTCATTGAGGTACTTTCTCAATGTCTTCTATTATAATAATGAGATTTTTCTTAGTATAAAATATTCTTTACAGTCCTTAGAATGGAGCTTAGTATTGTATCAAGCCATATCTTTTGAGCCTCCATCCTGGCAATTTTTCTTCTGTGTCTAAAATAGTGTATACAAACTGCATGGCGGTAATGTTATTTCTCTGCAGTTGCCTTTCTCATTCTTGGCAGTAGTTACAGTACAGTTTTTCGGCTGTATATCCTTATGTTGGATCTCTTATGAAGACAAGGGTATGAGTCAGGTTGGGTCTACATTATAACTAGTTTTAAAGCACAGACAATATCAGAATCTAAAACCCCAGCTGGAGAGGAAAGATAGAGCCAGAGAACACATTGGAGGAGAACAGTTTCCACCCAGTGGCTGCAAGGAGCTAACAGCTGAAGATGTGTGGGTAGGAAGTACTTAGAGGAAGTTTACATATGTAATATTTTCTTCCCTGAATTCAGAAATTCAGTGAATACATAAGAAATACATCCCTGCTTCCCTCCTGCATTGTGTGTATTTAGGATGAGTTTGTATATGTGTGCATTTATGTGTTTGTATATACATATATTTTGTATCTGTAAGTACATGTGAGTATTTGATTTACTTATAAACTGTCCTGTTTTAAAGTCTTAGGAAGAGACCTGATTTCATCTTTCTCAATATAGCAACTCTTCATTTACCTGAACAATGATTATTGAAACTGTACTCCCTTCCACCCTTGATTTAAAAGTACCATCCTTCTCATATTGTATACTGACTTGTGTCAGTTCAGTTTATTTCCTCTTTTTTTAAAGAGTAAAGACACTTCCTCAAAGGCCTTATTTTACAGCTTTCTCTCATTTTTATTGGCTAAAAGTGGGCCACTCATTCTGCTCAAATGTATGCCCAGAAAAGGAATAGTTTCACTTAATGGCTTAGTGTAGCCTTGGCTGTGGGGCAGGTGGTTGGCCTAGAATGAATGAGGCAAATTGTGAGGAGGTTTATAAGAATCACAGGGTGGTTGAAAGGTTAAGATGAACATTAGGTAATGGAGATATGGTGGTTTGAATGCCCATGGGAAATGGCACTAGTAGGAGGAGTGGCCTTGTTGGAGTAGGTGTGGACTTGTTAAAAGAAGTGCATCACTCTGAGGTGGGCTTTGAAGCTCCACCCAGTGTGGATGAGACCTCCTGCTAGTGGCCTGCAGAAGTGCCAATCTTTCCTGTAACCTATGGGTCAAGGTGTAGAACTCTCAATTCCTCCAGCACCATGTCTGCCTCCACAAAGTCATACTTCGTGCCATGATGATAACGAACTCAACCTCTGAAGCTGTAAGCCAGCCTCAACTAAATGTTGTTCTTAATGGTTGCCTTGGTCATTGTCTTAGTCAGAGTTTCTATTCCTGTACAAAACATCATGACCAAGAAACAAGTTGGGGAGGAAAGTGTTTATTCAGCTTATACTTCCACATTGCTGTTCATCACCAAAGGGAGTCAGGACAGGAACTCACACAGAGTAGAAACTTGGAGGCAGGAATTGATACAGAAGTCATGGAGGAATGCTGCTTACTGGCTTGCTTCCCCTGGCTTGCTCAGCTTGCTTTCTTATAGAACCCAGAACTATTAGCCCAGGGATGGCACTACCCACACTGGGCTCTTCCACCTTGATCACTAATGGAGAAAATGCCTTACAGCTGGAGTTCACAGAGGCATTTTCTCAAGGGAGGCTCCTTTCTCTGTGATAAGTCTAACTTCTGTCAAGTTGACACACAAAACCAGCTAGTACAGTCATGGTGTCTTTTCACAGCAATGGAATCTGTAACTAAAACAGAAAAAATTATTCCTCTTCCTTTCTAGACAGTAAGCTTCTCCAGGTCCTAGAGTTCTCTTACATCCTCATGCTGCTATCCATCAGCATATCCCCTACCCAGAGAACAGGTGCATGGATTATTGTGAGAGAGCAATAGGCAGGATGGCACTATATATGTGGTTTTATACCAGCAAAATAAAACCCGTTACTTTTCTTCTCCTTTTTATTGAAAGTAGCTGAAGTAGTATACTAAAATATTGAAAGCACTAAGTTCATGAGGGCTGAATAAGTTGAGTAAATATTTTGGTGTGAATTGTGAAGTCTCATTTGGAATTTTTAAATATTTTATTCAGAGTATCTTTATTCTGAGAATGTCAATATAATAGTTAAACATGTCTTCTCCATGTGACATGGTAGATAGAAAGCAGTAGGCTGTACATTTTCTTAAAGATATAATTAGTGTGCTCTATGTCACCTCAGTGCCACCTATTTTTGTGCCTGAAATACTGAGAATGTTCTCTTTATATTTATTGAATATAATGAATGATATGTCTGTTTTAGAGTATGTCATGAAAACTTAGAGGTAAATGATTCTTTAATATTATTCAGCTGGAAATTTATATATAAAGCTTTGCCCACACAGCAGTCCATTGCCTTCTATGCTGATTATATTCTTTTATACTCTTAGAACTATACTTTTATAGTCTACAAACACAGAGCCATATATTAAGATACAGAACTTTTTTGAAAAATATTATTCAATATTTTGGAAAGAGACCTCTTCCTTAATAGTGATTGAAAAATATACGTATTGTATAGAAAAGAATGAGCTCATTCTTAAATCATGACTAACAGAAGGAACTAAACAAAATTTGAAACTAGCCTTGTGACCTCTGTCTCAATTCCTCCTAACACAAATACCTTGGATGTTCAACTTCACAACCATTCTAGAACAGCTTGATAGATATGCACTATAATATGTAATTTCTTCTTTACATATCAATTATTCAATTTTAAAGAATTTCACATATGAGTACTTTATCATATCATTTTCAGCTCTCCTTTTCTCCAAGGGTCTTTCTTCCTCTCAAATTATTCACTTCTTTTAAAAATTGTTTTATACATATACACACAGAAAAGGGGGCAGGAGGGGATGGGGGAGAGAGAGGGAGAGAGGGAGGGAGAGACTGAGAGAGAAAAAGTTATATATAGAGAGACAGAGAGACAGCAGCCATTAATTGCCTCTTCATCTAGAGATGGAGCCTTTGCGGTTGTAGTAGTAGATATTTGTTCTGGAAACAAGGTCTGATCCTTTAGACTAGGCTGTTCTGAAACCCACTGTGCAGTGCAGACTAGCCTTCTTCCTATAGGATCACCTCCTTCTCTCAAGGCCTGGGACAACAGGCATAAGCCAGCATGTTCTGCTCAATACCTAATTCTGAAGGATGGTTTATGGTCTGGGGTAAGCAATTGCAGAATGTATTTTATGCGTCTCTGACTTGGCAAAAGATGAAAAATTGTCAAGTTTTGAACACGTCTGTTAATAAGCTTCTCCAGGAAAAATGTGATTAAAATGTTTCCTAAGGTTAACATTTTCCTTTGGCACCCTGCATTTCCTACACTTAACACAACATCAGTATGACACGCCGTGCTTGGCTTTGTCAGCACTTCTCATACACATAAGTGTAAACACATTTAAGATGACAGAGGTAAGTGGATCCCAGGACTACAGGAAGCACTGATGCTGTGGCAAGGGTAAAGTATTTCTAATAAAAACCACTGCTGAGGAGTTCTCAGTAAATCTGCTTGGTTACCCCGTGTTTGCTAGGTGCCTACACTTTCCTCATATGGCTTATTTTTACAACCTCCTGTCTTTCTCTACCAGACTCATGAAGGATATACTATTAAGACACCACATTCTAAATTGACATAAAATAATTTTAATTTGTCAAGAGGAATAATCTAGCTTCAGTTTTAATGTAGCCTTGCCCCATCTCACTGTTTCAGGCAGCATCTAGAGTGGCCACAATTTGTATTTCTACCCAAGGTTTTCTGCTCTCACTGATGCCCTGAAATGTTATATCATAAAGACCCATTTTGAAGATCATTGATCCCTTGGGATTTTACTGGTAAGTGTTACATTACTATATTGATCTTCAAACATTTTTCCTGGAAATTTATTAGTATATAGGAACATTTTCTTATTTATATAACATTTGTGACAGCGCTTTGCTAGATGAAGAACTGAATTTGTACTTTTTCCATGGGTTCTAAGTTTTTTTAAAGTAGTTTCCACCACTTCAGAGCCCAAATTCAGCATACTCAGGTCAATAATTATGTGCGGTGTGTGATGTGTGCAGTGAGTTGTGTGGCTGAGTATTTGTGTGAGAGGATGTCTTGACCCAAGTGGATAGTTGCTTGTTATAACTAGTAAGAATGATATATTTACTACTGAAGAACTAGTTTTAATGTAAATGTATATGAAATTCAAGTAGAATAATAGTTGTAACTTAAATTGTATATACAGGGAATGTTTGCTGCAAATTAAATTAGTGAAAGTACTGTGTGCTAATTCTCAAAGAACCTCCTCTTTTCTATTGTTTTACACACATGTGCGTATACAAGCATGCAAACACATATATACATATACATGCACACCCACATATACACAATAAAGCATCCTATTGAAACCTTGGCTGTGCAATAAAGACATTGGCTAGCATTTACCTTCACCTGGATGGTCTCACGGAGCTGCCTACCTGCTCTGCATTCTTTTAAGTACTTATGCTAATCATACAATTGCCTTGGCATCATCGCATGATGGATAAATTCATTTTAGCACAGCCCTGTGCATTTTACATCTTATAAAGCATAGCTATAATGGATTAGGCTTAATTCTTTTAGCTCTGTGTATTTGCTAGCATGTTAAAACAAAAGAAGAAACATTAGGCTTTAGGCAATAAATCATGGCCTACTGGGACAGTCAACTTTTAGCTCCCTTTACATAGCAGCCACTTAGAGAGGTTGAATCCTCTGGCATCTGGAAAAGTTCCTCAGTTCTTTAGTTTATGCACAAAGGCCTTTTAGGACCTGTTGGATTATTGTCTTCTTTTCATGAGCACTAGACCTTAGGGGAAAAGAAGGGAGATACTATGTCCTCCAACTTTTAACAAGAGGAAACCATGGGACAGATTCTTGGTGGATCATTTTTAAGAGTCATTTTTAAAATGTAATGTTTTAAAAATCATTTTGCATGTATTTATGATATACATTCATGATGGGTATGCATATATGTATAAGTTTGTATGCCTGAGTATAGATATATGTGTGCTATATTATAGTGTGACAAGCATGTGGGGCTGCCAGGACAATGCAAGGTATCATTTCTCGTCTTCCATCATGCTTGAGAAAGCATCTCTTTGTTGTCCACCATTGTGTACATTGGACCTGCTGCTGAGGATTCTGGAGTTCTGTATGTGCCACCCACCTCGCCTTTGCAACTGAGGTTACAGATATATCTTATTACATTCAGGTTTTATAAGGGTTCTGGGGATTCAAGCTCAGGCTCTCACACTTGCATTACAAACTCTTTACCCACTGAACTATCATCTCATCTCTAATACAGTAAGGTGTAAGACCAAATTTTCATTGAAATCTATATATTAGATTATAAAGTCTGTATAGTTATGCACATTTCCATGCATTTAAATGTGCATCTTTCTCAATTTGGGGTCCTTTTTTTCTGATTTCACTTGGTGTTATCTTTTTCCAATCACCCTTTGAACTACAAAATCTAGCTCTGTCTTCCATGTTTGCTTAGCTATCCTCCTCTGGTAACAATTGGCTTTTGAAAGGTTCACCTTCTGTAATTGAACATTTAACTTTAGGCAGGTCATTCTTCTGGCTGGAACCAAACTACTGATTTACCCCAGTGTGTCAGATAAGAGTGACTTATTTTGGCAAGAATTTGAAAACAGTTGGAAGTGTTCACCTGGCAAGAAGCTTCAATAGACTTCAGCATACTAATATGTTAATATGCTCACACATGTGTAAATATGTGTGTTTTTACACATATAGACCTTGGGGAACATTTTAGTTATTGTATTATAAAAATGAAATCTGTTTTTTTCTCTCCTTTTTCTGGAATTCTTTGTGGAAATGCCTTCAAGGCCACAGTGTAACTCATTATTTTGAATGACTATAAAATATATGTACAATATTCTCTAGTTGTAGTTATTTCATTTCTATGCATGTATTGTGTTTTACCACTATCAGAAAGTTTATGTAATTTTAATAAGAGAAACTTTTAGGCATTGGAGTCCTAAATTTGAGAAAATGTACTATTTGGTCTTAATTCCAATTGCCAGGGTATTTTCTAAAAGGTTTAAGAATTCACATTTTAATTTACCACACATAGCAGTACCCATTTCCCTATTATCTACCAGAAGTACATATTTCCAATTTTATTAGACCAGGAGCTCTAAGGGTTAACTCTTCGTTTGTATGCTCACAATTGCCTTCTGCTAAGTTGGATAGCGTTTTTATTCCTTGATGCTTTTTAACTTTTTAAATTCATTTTTAACATGTCTCTTCATCTTTTTAAGCACTTCTTTCTCTAGTGTTGGTATTTAGCAATTACACTATTGTTTTATCTTTTATACACATTAGCTTTCTCATGACCTTTTATTTTATTTATTTTTTACTTTTTAGATAGGATTCTTCTCTAGCCCTGACTGTCTTAGAACTCACTCTGTAGAGCAGGCTGGCCTCAAACTCATAGAAATCCATATGTGTCTGCTTCCTGAATGCTGGGATTCAAGGTGTGGACCACCATGCCCTGGAATTTTCCAAATGAAATGTTGAGACCAACTTGCTGAGCAAATTCTAATATACATCTGTATTTCTATATTCCTTGTAAATCTTTTTGCACATATAGACAGAGGCTGAGCAGGTAGGTGGGTGTCCTATGCACAACTACCTAGGGATAAGCATATAGAGATACAAGCATACTTTTAAAGTGACACTCAACAGGACTATTGGCTGGCAGGAAATCTTTCAATGATTAAAATGCTAAATGTTGATATGACTGGGGTGGGTGTGACAAAGCCACCTCAGGTCCTTTTAAAGGTTTTTGAAGGATATAGCCTTTGTCTCCTAGGAGTCAGTATGGGTGACTTCCATGTCTTTGCCAAAAGTTATTAATTGTATTATCATAGCAAATATCTTTTTGAATAAAAGATATTCAGGGAGATGAAGTCTCTCTTACTATAAAGTGGCTGGACTTTTCCAGTTGTATTTTACATCTCATTTTTTAGATTATGATTTCCCTTAGTCTTTGAGGGGTCTCTTTTTAAATTTTCATTTCTTGATACCCTTCTTAAGCCAAAGAATAGTAAAACAAAAACAAGAACCAACCAAAGAACAACAACAGCAACAAAAACCAAACGCAGGTATTTCATATACATTTTACATGGCCTTCTAATGTTAGGGTCTTGCGTCATATAACAATAGTAGTATATATCAAAAATGGAAAAGAGACTCCATAGGGAGCTGGGCGATGGTGACGCACACCTTTAATCCCAGCACTTGGGAGGCAGGTGGATTTCTGAGTTTAAGGCCAGCCTGGTGTACAGAGTGAGTTTCAGGACAGCCAGAGCTATACAGAGAAACCGTGTCTCAAAAACAAAAAACAAAAAACAAAAAACAAAAAACAAAAACAAGAGAGAGAGAGAGAGAGAGAGAGAGAGAGAGAGAGAGAGAGAGAGAGACCATAGGGTTTATTCAGACTGTGCTAGTTTAATAAGATTGCATGTGTAGGTTTTGGTTTATTTGTAAAGTTCAAGTTAGAAAAAAAAAAAACACCAGTTCTTATATCTCTAAAATTAAAGTTCCACATTCATAAGTGAAAATAGACAAACAGGTTATCAGAAATCCACAGCATGGGAATGATACCATGAATGTCATTCTGTGAGCAAATTTATAGGTGGGGGACCTACAAATAGGCCTTGGGTTCATGTGTGTCCCAGAAGACCTGGAGCAGGCTGAGCTTGCTACAGATGTCTGCTTTAATTCCATAGAATTTAATTTATTAATTTATTTTTATATAATTTGTATATTTTAATATAGTTTCTTATTTTATTTGTTTCATATTTTAATATAATTTATATTTTAAACATAATTTATTAATTTAATTTCATAGAATTGAAGATTTTTGGCCTTCAGATGACAATCCAAGTTGGGCAATGTTAAGCTGCAATTTTAAGTATTGGCCTTCTCTCATTTCACAATAAAACGTACATAATGGGTGTGTGTGTGTGAAGGTTTGTTTCCCTAACTGCAGTGATACTTGCTTGGGTTACTTGGACTGTAATTATACCACAGCATTTTCCATAATCATTTACAAATCCACAATCATGCAACCATAGCTATAGTTTATGAGGAATAGCTCATTAGCTTCTCTGGACCATGTGGTCACATGCTGTGACAACAATGCATTTGGGAGACCATACTTCCATTTTTTCCTTTTTAAAAAAATAGGCAGAGAGTAAGAGACTTTGGACTGGAACACTCAGGCCTAAGTGGTTTGTCTTCATCAAATCTCCTCATGGCTTAGGGATCTATGAAGAATAGGAAGCAGAAAGATTGTGAGGAGCAGAGCTGGTGAGTAACTCCAGAAAGAACATCATCAAATACAACAGTACTAATGCACATAGGAACTCACAAAGACTCCATCAACACACATAAGACTGGATCAGGTTCAAGCCAGATGTGATCTCAGCACAGAGAAAACTAGACATGATGTCCCACCCTCCAGCCAAGAAGCTACTTGCAATCAGCATGTTCAGGGAAAGAGAAAATGAGTTTTCTACAATGGAGTGTTGCTGGGTAACTCACTCATGCCCAGGTGTAGTTGGCCAGCACAAAATAGACTCTATGCTTCTTGTTTGCTTGTTTTATTTTTGTTTTGTGTTTTATTTTTGGTGGATTTTTGTTTCAATTGTTTGTTTCATTGATTTGTTTGTATGTTTTGATTTTTTAAAAAATAATTTGGTAGAGGTAGAAAAGAGTGGGAGAAAGAACATGAAAATAGTTGGATAGGAAAATAGGAAGGATCTGGGAGGAATTGGGGGGAGGGTAAAATATGACCAAGCTATAGTGTATAAAAAACATTTTTTTGTTTTGCTCTTGAGGCAAGGTCTCTCTGGCTGTCTTAGAACTCACTATTTAGTCGAGGCTAGCCTTAAACTCATAGGTATCTACCTGCCTCTGCCTGTTACAGATTAAAGGCATGAGGCACCATGCCTAATCCTTAAAGGTTTGTTTATTTATTTAATGTATATGAGTACTGGTATATTTGAACATTAAAAGAGGGCATCAGATCCTATTATAGATGGTTGTGAGTCACCATATGGTTGCTGGGAACTGAATTCAGGACCTCTAGAAAACCAAGTAGCCAATGTTCTTAACTGCTGAGCCATCTTCCCAGCACTCCCAACTTCCTTCCTTCCTTCCTTCCTTCCTTCCTTCCTTCCTTCCTTCCTTCCTTCCTCCCTTTCTTTCTTCTTTCCTTTCTCTCTCTTTTTTTCTTTCTTTCTTTCTTTCTTTCTTTCTTTCTTTTTCTTTCTTTTTTCTTCTCTCTCTCTTTTTCTTTCTTCTCTTCCTTTTCTTTTCTTTTTAATCAGTGTAGGTATTTTGACTGCTTATATATCTGTACACTAATTTGTGTGTAGTAATTGCAGAGACCAGAAGAGGGCACTGTTGTGATCATAAAAAGAGAAAGAGCTATAATAATATGTTCTGGTGAGGTGTGAGGGAAGGAGGTGCCTTGGCAGGCCCACGCCTAGGCATCCCTTCCCCCTGAGGGACCAGACACACTCTGGTATAGTATAGAATAGAGTTTAGTTAGGGCATGGGGAGGGGAGTTAAGAGGGTAGTAGAGGCAGAGAGAGGGAGAGGGTAAAGAAGTAGGGGATGGCCATGACCACGTGGAGAGAGTGGGCAAGGGAATGGGGAGAGATGGGGAGGAAGGGGGAAGAGACAAGGGAGAGAAGCAGGAGTAAGAGAGAGAGGAGGGGGCAAGCAGCCCCTTTTATAGTTGCCAGGTAACCATGGGGAAGAGCATACCTGGCTCCTGCCAGGTATCTGTGGGGGTGAAGTTTATACAGAATGCTAACAGTCGGTAGATACCCTGGACTTGGAGTTACAATTTGTTGTAAGTCTCATGAGGGAATTGAACCTGGGGCCTCTAGAAGAACATTCAATGTTCTTAATGGCTGAGCCATCTCTTCAGACCTTTTGCTTATAGAAGAGTTTTAATGGCTCAAATCCTCATGCTAGGCCAACTTGACAAAATTCATTCAGAGATTTTTCTTTTTAGAGCATTCATTCCTCCTCAAGACTACAACGGAAACTGAACTGAGTTGGGGCCCGGCCTCCGTTTCTGTTGAGAGCTGCAGTGGGCACCTAAGAGAGCACCTCTGTGCTGACTCCAGTGCTACTGATCACTCTCCGTTCAGGACCAATCTTTTTTTTTTATTAGATATTTTCTTTATTTACATGTCATATGATATCTCCTTTCCCACTTTCCCCTCAAAAAACAACAAAAAAAAACAACCAAACAAAAACAAACAAACAAAAAAACCCAAAAAACCAAAAACCAAAAAACAACAAGAGCAAACCCATGTTCCCTCTCCCCGTACCCCTGCTCACTACTCCCTCCTGCTTACTGGCCCTGGCAATTTCCTACACTGGGGCATAGAACCTTCACAGGGCTAAGGGCCTCTCCTCCCCTTGATGACTGACTTGGCCATCCTCTGCTATACACATGCTGCTGGAGCAATGAGTCCCACCATGTGTACTCTTTGCTTGGTGGCTTAGTCCCTGGGAGCTCTGAGGGTACTAGGTAGTTCATATTGTTGTTCATCCTAAGGGGCTGCAAACCCTTCAACTCCTTAGGTCCTTTCTCTAGCTTCTTCAGAACCAATCTTAAAGTGGGAAATTTCAAACATATGCGTAAGTAGAGCAACCAGAGCAACACATTCTCATTTCAGTGGTGATATTCAGCATCGCCTTGGCCGTAGAATGTTGCTTTTGAAATGGATTTACTGATTATATCTTTATATTTCTTCCAGAGAGTTATATCTGAGGAGAAGAAAGGGATTTGGGGTAGGCTGTTAAATGACACTTTCTTACTGGTTATCTGCCTGAAGCAGCATCTGTCTTTTGGTGCTTTCACCTATCATTAAAGTTGATGATGTCACCCATAACTATAAAGTCACAATGTGGAATACAGAATTTCAAGTAATTCTTGACATCTACTATGGAGCTACCCCACTGGTATCTAAGATGCTGTAGCTGAACAAATGGCCAATAAACTGAGCACTGAGGAAACCAGGGCATGAGAGACAATGCTGAATGAATAAATGACCAAACCAAAGGCAAAATAAATGTGTGCTGGATTCAGCTGTGAAGACCAGTACATGGGGGTTGTATTCATTCTGATTCTAGTCAGGTACTGTGGTCTTCACAGGGGCACCTTATTAATCTCCACCACTGGGGACAGGAACTAGTCTCTTTATGCTATTTGTCTGGTCCCAATGCCTGAAAATGAATGTAGAGTTACTTGGATGTGTGAATGGCAGAAAGGGAGGGAGGGAAGAAGCCACAGGGGAAGGGATAGATGGATAGGTGTTAGATCAAGGAAAGGAACAAAGAAAGGTGTCTAAGAAACTAAAGGGAAATGAGTAGCCTTACCATATTTTAAATGGCAGTATATTCCAAATCCTGCCCATTTTCAAGCAAATACCGTTAGGAGCAATACACAATTAAAATAGGGCATTCTATTTTATCTCTGGTCACATTTTAGAACCCAATTAAATATCGAGAGACAATCTTTTCTTAAAAATTAACAAAAAATTCCTACTACTGAGAAGATACACTGGTGGTACTTTCGTTTAGTGCTCTCTTTAGCATTCTAACCACAGATACAAGTAGAGGGAAGATCTTCGTTAAAAAAAAATCTCACAGATGACAACGTGACTTACTGTCATGGTCACATTGTATTGAAAACACTGCATCCTGGGAATACAGTTTTGACAGTGCATACCATATTCCAGTGGTAGATTCCAAGGCATAGTGAGGCTAAACATATTTCCAGTTAAACATGGCTGAACTGAATTTGTAGAATACATGCCTCTCTTAAGGCAACTATCACATATCAGCTCTAACACTGGAAAGTAGCTAGATTTTACTCTTCATTTTGAAGTCAATAGAAAGGAATCAATTAGCCTAGTCTGGTTATAAAGAAAGCTCTCCATTCATACCTCAGGAAGACTCCATATTCTAGATCTTCATGGTCTTCACTAAGTTTTTTTGCTTCAGGCAAAGACACTATTTCCTGTGCCCTTCCACTGTTCTGATTCTTACCTTGTCTGTGTTATTCAAGACCACTTTTATACTTTGGTTAATTATACTATGATAACCCAGATAACCCAGATTACTTCCCATCTTCATCTTGTTTTTCTAAGGACTACAGACCATGGTAGCAAAGAAGCCACCAAGCCAAAAAGGAAGAAGGGAGAATAGAATAAAATGGAATGCAATGAAAGAGTGATATCCTACTCCTAAGTCATGGCAGTACAACTACAGCACACTGTGTGTCTGACCAATTTGAAAAGATAAATTATTATACATAGGTGGTATCAAAAACCATCCCAAGTAGTTTTCCTTGTTCATACTTGAATGACACTGGCTGTTTCTACCATGTCCTTCATTATGCCCTAAGTATTCTTTTCAGACTTGCCAGTTTACATTTCCCATCAGTCAGAAGACAGCAGCAGCAGCAGCAGCGGTCAGTGACGGAGTTCTCCTCGCTGACTTACGTCTGCTGTGTATGTGAAGCTGGCACCCGCACAGACTTCTGCCTTGACTCCTATGTCTCAGAGAATAGGTTCTTTTCAGCCTTCTGGACTGGCCCATTGTCCCACCCAATGGAATAGGAAGTCACAGTAATGAGGACACACTCTTAGGCATGGTAGCTTTCAGTCTTTCTCTGACATCCTCTCAAGTCTACCACATTTACACTTCTTTTAAACAGGTATAATGGTATACCAGGATATTTCCATACCAGAAAAAAACAATTTCTCTGGTAAATATTTTATAAAGGAGAATCTTTCCCTAAATATACTAAAAAGGAGGAGATGCGTTAGGCTCCTACACTCCCTCCTATCCATGAGGGAAATATTTGAATGCTCTTAGTTTTTCTGGTTTTAAATTTATTGTTTAAATTTTGTTTGTAGTAGTAATGTTATTATAGATTATTAATAAACTTTCATTTCTTCTGAGAAAACTTGCCACCTTCCCACTAGTACAGATGCATTTCTCAGCACTTCTCTTCAATTAATCTTCTCATAGGAAGAATTTGCTATAAAAACCAAAGCTGAGAAATTGAGACTTGGCTAGTTGGAAAACAGCACCAGAGGTAGATTTCTTTTCCTGGGCTTTTCTTCTAGTCTAGTGTTTTGTGGACAGGACTTGAATGAACAGATGGAAAGACATCCCTTGTCCTAGTGAACATGCAGAGTCCATTATGTGTTCAGACAAGTCTTTCTGGAATACCAGTGAAAGAAAATTAAATCAACTCACGCCAGCTATCTTGCATCTCTCACCTGGGAAGGTATACAGACCTTAGGACAGGCACTGCTTAACATTAATCAGCCTCCTGAAGTCATTACATTCACGAGGAAATGTAATTCACATGTGATTACTTTTTAATTTACTCTGTAATCACATTCCAAGTGAACGGGCCAAGCTGAAAATGAAATTTAAAAGTCAAATACTGCTTTGTATTAGGAATTCACAATTTTTATATGCACTTAGGTTAATAAAGATTTTACAATAACCATTTGTGACTGGGCATATGATAATTTGTGGATGAAACGCAGTGCCGTGCCTTAGGTGAGACGCGTTTGATTCTCCTCCAGAGAATCTGGACCCAGAGAGCCTCAGAACTGAGCTTTGGGTTGCATTCCTGTCTCATCTAAACTTTATTTGAAAGGGGTGGGGAGAAGCCCATGCAAACATTCCTCAGTCCCAGATCAGAAGTTGCAGGCAGCTAATGTATTTTTGATTCCTGCTGTGCCTGTGGGGCATATCCATTTGTTTTATCCATCATTGGAAAGTGAGTACAGAACTTCATAATAATGCACTTCGGCTCCTTGGCGGGGACTGCCAGGGCCTATAGTCAGGATCTTCCTCCAACAGTGTGGCCTTTGAAGTGCATGGAGTTCCTGAGTTCTTGTGTTGGTTTCAAGGGACCACTGAAAGGAAAAGTTTAGAAGTTGAAGACTGGCTGGTTGTGGGTGGTAGAGTGTACCTTTGTGCTGGTTTCATCAACATGAACCAAACGCTACAAAGAGAAAAATACAGAGAATTTGAAAGTTTATAGTCAGCAAAGATGAAATTTTACCATGTGGCTTTTCTTGATATGGGTAGAATTGCAGAAAAATAAAGGTATACTCTGAAAAATATTAAAACCCAAACACTGGATCCCATCCTCTGGAGATACTATCTCATATTATAAGCACTGTTATTGGTTTTCAGATGTCAAGAGATTTATGATGTATTTATGATAAAGTCACCATGTTTTATTTTAACTCAACTAGCTTTAAAGACTACTTTGGCTGTGTAGTCAGTGCTATTCAGCAGAATAGAAAATACATACAAATATCCTAGTTGTCATACTGAAGAAAAGAAAATTAAGCAAATTATTTTCTTTTAATTTTATATAACCCAAGATACATAACTTCACTAGCATCAGTTCACCTCTAATTGTCATGCATCTTACTAAATGAGATCTCTTATATTCATTTTTGTAATAGACTTGAAGTTCTATGCATATTTTCTACTCAAATTATGTTTCAATTTGTATTATCCATATTGTAGGTATTGACATAGCATGTGTGGTTTGTGGCTTCTCTGTTGGTCACAGACATTCTAAGCTGGGACATTTATAAATTTGTGATGTGGACATGCTGGTTATGTATTGGTTTAGTAAATGTAATATGACTATGTCACAATCCTTGACTTTTTATTTGAGGAAGCCAGTCATAGGCATGATGGATGATATTCAAATTGTTGTAGCTCTGCATGGATAGATATACTTAGCTACAAATTGTCTGTGTGTGTGTGTGTGTTTGTGTGTCCTGTCCATGAATACCTATATGATAAAGCTTGAGGTAATGATATTATTAAAATGTTCCTTGTTATTAATTCCTAAAATAGCATAATTACTGTACATAGTAGCTACATACTATATCTCTGTGTAGATATATAAAACAATATATATGTATACATAACTGGATAGTCACTATATAGTCGCAATTTTCATATATATACATATACACACACACACACACACACACATATATATATTTCATGATTTAACTGATGTAGTCTTAGCTCTAGTAGATGAAGGTGTCAGAAATAATGCAGCTCTTACCCAGATGCACATAACGGAACATCCAGATCCTGTGAATGCCTCCTAGCCAGGCAAAAGGAAGTTATTGTGGTATAATTGAATTATAAGCTTGGGATTGGGAGTTTGCCTTAGATTGCTCAGGTAGGTCATAAATATTTTAGCAAATGGAAGAGAGAGGCAAGAGAATTCAGGAAGACTTGGATGATGGCAGAGAGCTGAGTGAAGTAGGGAGGTTAAGCATGCCTTGCT
The DNA here is from genome assembly GCF_008632895.1 of Mastomys coucha. Classification (NCBI taxonomy): domain Eukaryota; kingdom Metazoa; phylum Chordata; class Mammalia; order Rodentia; family Muridae; genus Mastomys; species Mastomys coucha. The sequence continues at coordinate 2,659,937 of NW_022196892.1, read as the reverse complement.
GGTTTTGTGATAGAGAAAGGGGCCAAAGAGTGTGGGCAAGCTTCAAAAGCTAGAAAGGGCAAGGAAATGGAATCTCTCCAGTAGCCCTGAGGACTCCAGCCCTACTACTGTCTCTCATCTTGAGTTTAGTCCAGTGAGAACTGCTTGGGTCTTCTATCCTTTAAAACTACAAGATAAAGTTTTGTTCTTTTCTTTTCTTTTTTTTTTTTGTTTTTTGTTTTTTGTTTTTTGTTTTTTGTTTTTGTTTGTTTGTTTGCTTGCTTGCTTTTTGTTTTTTCGAGACAGGGTTCCTCTGTATTGCCCTGGCTGTCCTTGGAACTCACTCTATAAACCAGGCTGACCTTGAAATCTGCCTGTCTCTGCCTCCCAAGTGCTGGGATTAAAGGCATGTGCCACCACTACCCAGCAAGTTTTGTTATTTTTTTTATTAGATTTTTTTAATTTACATGTCATATGATATATCCTTTCCCAGTTTCCCCTCCGAAAAAAAAAAGAAAAAATAAATTAAAAAACAAAAACAAAAACAAAATAAAACAAAAATGAAACTGTACCCTCCCTCTTCCTCCTGCTCACCAACCCACCGTCTCCCTCTTCCTTGCCCTGGCATTTCCCTACACTGGGGCATAGAACCTTCACAGGGCCAAGGGGCTCTCTTCCCATTGATGACCAACTAGGCCATCCTCTGCTACATATGCTGCTGGAGCCAATAATTCCACCATGTGTATTCTTTGGTTGGTGGTTTAGTCCCTGGGAGCTCTGAGGGCACTAGTTAGTTCATATTGTTGTTCCTCCTATGGGGCTCCAAAACCCTTCAGCTCCTTGAGTCCTTTCTTTAGCTCCTTCCTTGGGGACCCTGTACTCAATTCAATGGATGGCTGTGAGCTTCTACTTCTGTATTAGTCAGGTACTGTCAGAGCCTCTCAGGAGACAGCTATATCAGGCTCCTGTCAGCCAGACTTTCTGGCATCCACAATAGTGTCTGGATTTGATGATTGAATATGGGAAGGATTCCCAAGTGAAGCAGTCTCTGGATTGTCCTTCCTTCAGTCTATGCTCCATAGTTTGTCTCTGCAACTCCTTCCATAGGTATTTTGTTCCCCCTTTTAAGAAGGAACAAAGTATCCACACTTTGGTCTTCCTTCTTCTTGAGTTTCCTGTGGTTTGTGGATTGTAATTTGTGTTCAGAGCTAAACAAAGAATTCTCAACTGACAATACTGAATGGCTGAGAAGCACCTAAAGGAATGGTCAACATCCTTAGTCATCACAGAAATGCAAATCAAAACAACCCTGAGATTCCACCTCACACCAGTCAGAATGGCTAGGATAAAAAACTCAGGTGTCAGCAGATGCTGGAGAGGTTGTGGAGAAAGAGGAACACTCCTTTGCTGGTGGGATTGCAAGCTGGTAGAACCACTCTGGAAATCAGTTTGGCGGTTCCTCCAGAAATTAGACATAGCTAAACCATTCCTGGGCTTATACCCAGAAGATGCTCCAACATGTAATAAGGACACATGCTCCACCATGTTCATAGCAGCCTTATTTATAATAGCCAGAAGCTGGAAAGAACCCAGATATCCCTCAACAGAGGAGTGGATACAGAAATTGTGGTACATCTACACAATGGAGTACTACTCAGCTATTAAAAAGAGTGAATTTATGAAATTCTTAGGGAAATGGATGTATCTGGAGAATACCATCCTGAATGAGGTAACCCAATCACAAAAGAACACACATGTTATGCACTCTCTGATAAGTGGATATTAGCCCAGAAGTTTTGTTATTTTCAATCACTAGATCTGTAGAAAGTGATTACCAAGTTACTGTGTATATGCATCCTGAATGATCAGGTAATTAAAAAGCTACCACTTCCAGCTATTAGACAAAGAGCATGTTCTCTGACACAAAAGCTAAGTGTGTCTCTCCATGAACTGCTTGTCTGAGGACTCTCCCCTTCTGATTATGCACAGTATTGTTTTGCTGACCCTGTATAGAGACTACAGGCAATGTACAGGGCAGCAATCAGGTATATGAGAGCCTGCATTCCCATGACTGTTACAGGGCCAGCATCTTACATTCTCACAGCCATCCTGTGACCAGTCACCCTAATTATCTGACTTTGTGAATGAGTATCTAAAGGATTATATCCTACATTGTATGCATTCTATGGGGTGGTTTGTGAAGATCAAGCATAGCATTGTAGGGTTGAGTATGACTCTTCTTTCCTGCCTTGTCTCTGCTCATGTGCTTGAAGGGTACATGTTTTCTGAAATTCTCTTAGACCTACCTGGGATTGATATTTGGAAGCTCTTTAGCCAAATAAACAATGTTTGTGGTTTAATTTCATTTAGAAGAAAAGGATATGGAGACTCTGTCCTTCCTCTATTCAAAAAGATATATGTGTAGGGCATTCTAGGCAAGGACATTGGGTCTAGGATATTTTGAACAGTTATGCTATATAGCATAGGGCTCTGCCAGGGCTATGTTTGGTGTTTTCTCAGCTGGTTACTAACTTTCCTCTCCTCATTCCTATATGGGTAGAGACAAGATTATGGTATTTCCTTTAAAGGATTTGACGAATCCTTTAAAGTGTTTTTTTTTATACTTTTGATGTATGTATATTTTGTTTATTCAATTACTTGTGGTTGAAGATTTGAATACTGAGAAACATTTTATTCTCCCATTAAATGCTTCTGGAATTCACAATTCTGCCTTTCAAGGAAAATGTCATTTACTTCATTATCGGTCATCTCACCCCAGTGTCATTTAGAATGGATGGTTTAAAATCACAGAGGAAGTCATCTTTGAATGGCAGCACTTGTAATGAACAAGTTACTTCAGTGGCAACTTGTATTTTGTTTAAAATTACAGAGTTCACACAAAATGCAATTACTTCCAAGAGGCTTTGTATTGACTGTTGTTAGAGGAAGTCAAGACCAGACACAAAGCTGTACCATCCGCATTCCTCATCATTCTCTTCTCCTAGGTGATGCTGGCTCATTTGGGAAGATGGTGCCCAAAGCCAGACCTTGAAGAACGTGGGGTGATGTAGAGGTCCTGAGTATGTGAGTAGGCAAGTAGCTTGTAGGACAATGATGTGAAAAATGTGACTCTGGTCAGTGCTCCCCTGGGGTAATAGAATGTGGAATTCTGGTTTATTTGCATGTTCTGCGTGGCCTTAGCTAAGCCTTCACAACAGAGATATTCTCTAAATCAATCAAAGCCAGCCATTTATTTGATATCTGCTGTTGCTGATAGTATTGTAGGGAGAAAAGTTAAAGAAAAAAGCCTCAAGAATATTCCACATTTGAAGAGGCAGGAATTTAGAGTAAAGATGAAAATCAAAAGGGCTAGAAGGATAAATTATCAATGTCTGGGCTGTTCATTATATTGAGAATATGTGATACATGCTTATAATACTGTAGTGCTAGAGACACTGAGGCAGGAGGATCTTGAACTCAAGACCAGTTTGGGATACATAACGAGATCCTGTCCCTAAGTGCCAGACAGAAAGTGATAAAGCCTAGATAGTCAAGAACAACATTATTTCTGAGTTTCTTATCCATGGTGCTTATAAAATTATGTGTTCTATTCTTACCAGTCTGGAGTCAGGCTCTGGGGTCTGGTCATTTCTGACCTGCTTTCATACACCTACACTTTGAGAAGCAAGAATGAAAATCATGTCTGGGTACCAACACTAAACACAAATGTTCTCAAGGTAGAATCTTGTTTCTACCAGGTCCTTCCAACAGGAACTGAGGCCACTTTCATGTTGCCTCTGCCAGATGGTGTAGGAAGATGTGTGGAATTGCACTTGACTGAAAATGACATGAAGTTCCTGAGAACTGAAACATCTCATCTTCTGTTTCCTTTTTCTGATTGGTCAGAATCATTTCAGGATCCTCTCAGTTTTTTTTTTTTTTTTTTACTTCTCTGCTGTGGCAGAGGAACAAGCCGTTTCTTTACACCTTTTTTAGTTACCTGTCTGTTTTCAAGTATTTTTCATTGTCCTTAAAGACAGCTTTCCTGTTCTCAAAGGAGTGAATATGTAGAAAATGGTTTTTAAAAGTTGTGGGAATCCTAGTGGCAACTTGTGGCCTGTGTAGGGAGGGGCAATGCCTCCATACTCCTACAGGCCACTCTGGTACTGCCCTTGAACTTCCAAAGTTGTTCATATACAATTAGGGAGTGAAGAATAGTAATTAAAGGGAAGCTCCATGGGAGCTGGAATCCAGATCTGGATTTCCATCTGAAGTGTAGGCAGCTTTCTCTACACTGCTTCAGGTCTTTCTCTTTTCTCTGTTATCTAGTTCCTCTTGTCTTTGTGTAGAGTGGCTGTCCCAGCTCTTTCCTGTCTTACCAGGGAATACGATGTTCCCCTCTCTCTTAATTCTGTACTTAGCTCCACTCAGTTTGTTCTATCCTTAAATTTTCTGTAGAGGACATGGCTCATTTCAAATTCTGTAGTGCCCAGCCAGAAAGGACAGGAGAAATCATGGGATAGAATATCCCTGATACCTATTGAGGTCACATTGGAAGATATATCTCTGCTTGTCTTCATGACCAGCACCTGTCACCATGACCCCCTGTCTCTACTCAGGGGTGCGGCATGAATTTTCTTGTTTCGGGGTTTTTAGCTGAATTTCTAGGTTTATTTTCTATGCTTTAGTTTTCTTATTTAATGTTATTTTGTATTTACTTACTTTAGCCTATAATAAATGTGTTGGTTTTTACATAATTGGATTTTATTAGTCTTTTTGTTTAGCATGTTTTAAAATGCATTAGCATTAAAATTTATTTCATTATTTCAAATGAAATCTTTTAAACTTTTAAAAATATTTGAAGTCTTATATATGAAATAGTTATGACTTAGGGGTGCAGTATATTTGTTCTGTTGTCTTCAATATTGAAAGTGAAATTAGGCAGCTGAGTATCTTATCCCTGTGAAGTGGGAGAAAAAGTTAAGTTACGGTTTCATGCTATATCTAAGGCTAGCTAAAAGGCTTTATTTGTTCCAGTATGGCTTTGAAATGACAGTGATTCTCCTGCCTTACAAAGGCTAACGTGAAAATCTTATTTTTATTATATACTCATTTTCTATGCATTTATTGATTTTGGAATCATGTATAAGTATAATAATGTTTAGATCTGTACTTTATAGTGTCTTTTAGGTTAGAGCCATGCAGAGTGCCCCTTGTATTCATACTATATTTATTTTCATATTGAATTTCTGACCTCCCATTCAGTATGAGACATTCCTAGTGAGAGACTTCTCACCTACTTGTCCCTCCCCAAATACCAGGCCAAACAACTGCTGCTTGTTAGGGATAAAGACATTTAAGACTTTCAAATTTCAGAATCTCTCTTTTGGAGATTTTAAATAAAGCTGGTTCTTTAGACAACTTAAATATAGTGATATCTTCAGTGTCTGCCTCATTGTTCCTTGGCTGGCTTGTGCTGGTACCAAAATTCTGCAACTCACGCAATTGTCTTCTTGGCTGATCCATCACAGGAAAGAAGTAAGCTGGAAAGAGGTAACATAAAGTCTTATGAGGGCCTACTTCCTGGAAGCAAATTAGATCCTGGTGAGGTCCTTCTTGGCCCACAAGAGTGTCATTTCTCCCCCATGTTCTTTTTCATTTTGTTTTCTTTCTGGTGACACTCTACTCTTTGGGCCATTAGCTATTTCAGTGAGTCACTTCTCAGCGAACTCACCCAACTCAGAAAAAGCAGCGTCAACTCTTGAAGGCAACAGAAATAGCAGATCAGGAAGAAAATATGGGACATTATTTTTGTCCTATGATGTCATCAGTCAATCAGAATCCATATTCCCACATGCTGTTTGCAGGTCTGTTCGGATGGGGGTGTCTTAACTGTCTGGACGCTACAGTATGTTTCAGAATCATTAGTTCTTCCCAGAATAGTTTTTCCTATAAAACAGAGTTGCTGACTTAGAAGGAATATGTTTTGAAGGCAAGTAGGGGCATGACTGACCTATGTAGGGTGAGATGGATTCTGGTTCTCTCTCTTTGGGAGCTGGGTCTGCAGTCTGTCTGTGCTCAGATGGCATCTACCTCTAACTAGCAGGTTTGACGGCCATGTTCTGGATGGGTTATAGAGGTTTTAAGAGACGCTTTCCCAGAGTACAGAATGTCTTTGCTTTTAACTTTCATCCAAACAACTATTTTAATCCTTAGCAAAGCAGTTATTCTTTTGAAATGGAAAATTGTGGGTAAATGTCAAAGAGAGCTGTGAAACTATTCGTGTCATATTTAAAACATTCACATTCAATTAAACCCAATTTCATTTCAAATCTATTCAACTCTAGTAACTGGATAAGTAGTAGGTGGAGTGTCCAGGCTTGCCTTCCTAAGCCTTTGTCTCTAAGTAAACTGTAGGATGTGGAGGTGGTCCTGGGTCATTTCTCTGTAGTTCTCTGTAAACTACGTACAAGTAAGGAAGGCAGGCAGGGGGTTAGAAGTTCAGCATTCAGCAATATTGCCTTGAAATATGAAACTACAAGTCTACATGATTGATTGTGGGAAGACTAGTAAATGATACTTGAATTAAAACATTAACCAAGTAACTTTTAGCAAAAATTACATTGCCCGGTGAAATTTATCCCCTGAAAAGGAGTTTGAAAAATAAGATGATGTAACAATCTCCCACATACCTTGAGACACGGGGGTTTCTTTTCTCTTTTTTCTTCCCCACCCCCTGCATCCAGCCTCTAAATTAAACAGCTACCAGATTTTATTTCCTTTCATTTCTTTGACTTGTCAAGAGGAAAAAGGTCAGAAGTGATCACCAGCTCTCACTGTTTAACAGACAGAAGCCTGTAATTGAGAGTAATTCCTGTGCAATTTGGTAGGTAGGGGCTGTGTCAGACTGGCTTTCAGAAGCTGCATTGAGAGAGAAGCACCAGTATTCTGTAAGTGAATCAACTTAATTCACCTGGCCACAGATCATTTCTGATTTTAACCAAAATGCACCAAGCTATAGTGCTCACATTAATGTCTTTCTCTGAGAAGAATAGAAGTGTAATTTATTTTTAACTCTACTGGAGTACCCTGCAGCTAAAAAACATACTGTAGCCTGGAAATTCTGCTTATGAAATTCTTCACTTTTAAGAAGAAAAAATGGTTTATTATTATTTCTTTGTCAGAGACATTTACATTCCTATTTAATATTGAAACCCTATGGTCGTACGCATGTTTCACCTCAAAGGGAATGAGAGAGTTTACTCTTGACTGCCGAGTGGCCAGGGCCTCAGGTTTATGCCACTCTGGAAAGCATCCTCCACCATAGAAGTAGCTATATGAGATTGTGTTAGTTACAAAGCAAAGAAAGCCATAATTCAAGGGATTTAATAAATGAGTAACTGGGGACCATAATATGTAGATTAGAGCAAAGCAATGCCAATTCTGTTTCAGAGTCATGGTTGTTATTGATGAAATTTCTAGGCTTTGGAGGGTGGAAGTCAATGGTTTCTTAAGAATACATCTTAGAGGTTTTGATAGGTTGTTAGGTCAGACATGATCAGACATGATCATGGGCAATGAGTAGCTTTCAAAGGGACTAAAACTAACCTAAGATAATTCTGATCCATGATGTGTTCTTTACTCCAAAGTCATCTGACCTTTTGAGATATTTAACATAGATGGGTAGAGCTTTCTCTTCTCCTTCTCCACCCCTCCCCCATTTCATTCTTACAGTTCAGTTTATAGCAGAGATGAAAATCATGTGTGCCTTCTTTAGTGGAGTCAGATGTAAGGCGTCGTGTGTTTTTATTGTGGTTCAGTACAGACCGTGGTGTGAGTTAAAGGTGTTTTGGAAGTGTGTGGATTGATTGCTTTATAAAGCCATACTCTGGAAGGATAGAATGAAGTCTACCCACTGTGCGGGTAAACTCTATAAAAAGCTTGTCTATGGGCAAAGCTTGTGTGGTTCTTAAGGTTGTTTCAAAGCAAGGCTGAAACCAAAGTAAACCTTTCATGAGAAAACATGAATTCATTGAATTCAAATTAGACTTTGTATAGCAGAAAGTGAATTGGAATTATGTATGCAAAATTTATGGTATGTGTCATAAGCATGAATGTAAAAAATAATATGTCTATTCTTCCCTCAAAAATGGTATCTACGTATAAGAGGCCTTAATTGTATTTCTCTTTAATATAATCATGGTATACAAAGTAATTGCCAAGACATCTTAGGTCACCAAAGCCAATTATAGTCTGACATTCAATGGGCAATGTTGAGCTGAAATTAGCAAATGCTGTTGACAATAAGTGTAAATAGACCATATCATGTCAAAAAAATAGATTTGGGGTTTATAAAACGCCACATAATCCACAGGTATCAATTTAGCATTGTTCTTAAGATATATGAGATCATTCTAATTTGAGCAACCTTTCTTTCCATAGTTTCATTTGATAAGCATTCATCCTACAACGATAACATATATGCACTTTCTTAAGTAGGAGGAACTGTAATTTTCAGAAGCATGACTTGAACCACAAACAGAAGAATTATTACCAACTATGAATGGGTATGCCTGTATTATTTCACACTTAGAGGAGAGATACAAACGAATGAATTAAATTAGGAGCCCAATTTTCTTCTTAAATCAGTATTTCTGCCTGTCAGAACCCAGACCAGAGTGCATTATTCTTAATAGACTGTGATTTGTATTGAAATAGAACAATAAATCTGTTTATTGAAATTTATTTGCTGCTTGGGGTCCGTTCATTCTGACTTTGTGCATGAGCAGAGTGGGTATAATAGGCAAGGCTGGCAATGCAGCAGAATGCCATTTAGTAAGTGATCACACACTATCTAGACTGAAGACTGATTACCAGCAAAATGAGGTCCCAAGCATGGCATTCACTATTTTATTCTGCACTGTTCCATGGAAAACCCACGAGTTCTTCCGATTCTGCCAGCAGGGTAATAGTCTGCCTTCAAGAATCAATTTTTAAAAATGCTTACAGACTTTGGTCCTCTAAGACCAGCTTTTCTCTTGAATTTCTTCTTCCACTTCAGTTGTGCATTATTTGTGGTGATTTCATCTACTTTCTTCTCTGATTTCGTGAAGCCAATTTAATGACAGGCTTGTGATGTGTTGACTCTAATTGACACAAGAGGGTTTCACATTATACAGGAGGACTCCAGGGAGAGGCTTTTGTTTTGCTTTTCCAAGCCATCCTTGCTAAACATATAGGACAAATAATTACAAAGGGAGAACAGTCAGTTCCATTTGATCCGTCATAGTCCCTTCTGGATAAGAAGGTGGCTTCGTCCTTGTCTTAGTTTCTACAATCTCAGCGGGGCTCTGCTCAAAGCATTATCTTTTTCAGCTTTTATGAGATACTACTTGGTGCTGCAGAGAAAGGATATTATGAAGTGTAATGATGACATGCCTTTAATGAAGAACACACATTACAGGCGGCTAAGAAAAAAAATCCCACTTCTCTTTATTTAAGGGAGTGTGAAGTGTGTGTGAGGAAATGACCAGGTAGTCATATTGGTTTTTAAAAATCCTAAAACCTGCCTATAAAGTTGACATGCAGAGCCCTTCCACCTTCTTTGTAGGTCTTCTACTCTACAGCATCATCTCTGGCCTTGGTATTTGTATGCCTCTGTTATTGTTAACAGTGTATGAGACTCAGCTCTGCCAGAAGAGGTATAATCCTTGCTTATGAAACACTTAGGAGATAAATGGGATGGAATAGCCCAGTTGTGTTTTGGTCTTCCTCCAGCTCTACATCTGACTTGCATATACAATGTCCAAAGAGCAACCTCTCCCTACCATGCTCCTTTGAGATTGCAGTTGAGCCTTCCCTTTTTCTTGCCTTTCAATACTGCAGAACATTTTAAAATTTTATTTTAAAAATGATTTATTTTCATGTAGTAAACTCTTTAATGCAAATTCAGACAATCTCTTTTTGTCAAGGTCCCAAAGACAACAAAATAGAAAATGACAAATGTTTTATTTTTTCTACATATTGTAGTAGAATAATTGAATATACAATGTAAAAAGTATACACCAAGACCCAGCCTTGCTGTTTGTTAAAATGAACAATAGACTAAAATATAAAATTTAGAAGAAAAAAGTAGAAGGAAAAATTCATGCATCCTTGCATTTGGTTGAAATTTCTAAATCTAACAGCAAAAATGGGAACCATGGGAAAGACTACTACAGAGAGCTTTACTAGAACAATACCATAGGCTCTGCAGAAGACTCTAGTAAGAGAATGGAATGTTAACCCAGACTAGGGGAACAGAAATGGAGAGACACATCTCAGAAAAATGGTAAAGGACTTGGATCCTTCATAACAGATTTTATAACAATAAGAAAGCAAGTTCATTTAAAGACAAGCAAATGCTGCAAATACCTCAGTATAAAGGATTCAGAGACAGAAGGTTGATGAAGAGATGTACAAGAGCATATTCCAAAGAGGAGTGCGAGTCCCACAAAACACTTACTAGAAAAGACAGTAGACAGAACCTAAGAAGGTAGATTAAGTCATCACTAAGAAGTCACTAGATTAAGAATTCTCAGGTTGTTTTAGAGAATGTCATATTCTGTGGTCACCTTATAAAGCAGTTTTTTTTCTATTTCTTACAAAGTTAAGCACAGTTTTATGCTTTACTTCTGTCATGTTCCTATCCAACTAGCATGAAAACATACACTCTTACCAAAAACTACACAAGAATGCCAAAGGTAGAGGGGACCTAAGCAAATTGTGATGCAGCTGCATGGTAGGGCATTATTAAACAATTAGAAAGATGAGCTCTTACTATAGCAAAGATAATACAGGAGTTATATAGCTATAGCCAGCCTGGAAAAGCATCATATTATATGACAGCAATTATATGGATTGCTGATACAACTAAAGCGTTGGAGGTAAAACAGATCAGTGGTTTTCAGAGCTTTGGAGCTAAGGCCAAACAGGTGAAAGACAGGGTCAAACTATTCTACCATAGTGTCATGGTGGACATGCAGCACTCTGCTTTGCCAAGACCTTGAGAGTGTACAACTCAGCGTGTTGTAGTATAAAATGCCTAAGTAAAGGGAGTGAGAGAGAGTCTGTTGACATGGGATTAAATGTGTTTTGTAAGATTAAACACAAGACAGACTTGGATCATGTTATAACCTAGTAGGTGAAATGGTTTTCCTTAGTGTTATAGATTAAAATTGTGAAGCATTTAGGGGTGTGTGTTTGTGTGTGTCCCCATGTTTGTTTATCTGTCTGTCTAGACTTGGGTGATTAAGTAAATAGGTGGCATATGATTCCTCAAAGCCAGCCTTGACAGTATTGTTGGGATAAGTTGGATGTTGCAAATAAGTAGAAAAAACACTTGGCTAACCATGCAGTGATAAATTAGGCTGACACTCTCTAACTCTCAGCCTAATATAGACCCTGATGACTGATTTACAGGTATCTATAGAAACACTCATGCATAGAAGTAATGACTGACTTAGAAGTGTCTATAGATACACTCCTGCATTTCCTTGTCCTATTAACCCAGTCACTTGGGAGCAATGAATACACTAATACCCAGATCTTAGTTTCCAATGCCATTTTACCGCCAAAGTAACGAAAGTTAGATACACCTCGTTCTAGGACTGGGGTAGAAAACCTGGAAGGTGTGCCTTGCAGAGGGAGCTGCCGATTCCCTAACTGGTTTTTGATTATGCCAATAAAGAAGGCAGAAGCCAGTTGATGGGTAAAGGAAAATGTCGCGACCACCCTCGACCAGCAAGAATGACGCAACACACTCTCGGGCTCTTCTCCTGCAGTTTATTCAGGAACCTTTGAACAATCTTCTGACCCCGAGGAAAGCCAACCCACAGGTTCAATACTGTATGGTTAGCCACCCAGGTAAAGCCACGTGGTGCTATCTAACAGGTCCACATAGCGGAAGCAAGCCAGTTGACTC
>NW_022196892.1:2619316-2647853 GCF_008632895.1 Mastomys coucha | reverse complement strand
GCCAGTGCCATCTTTGAGGTGTGGTGCTTCGCAGCTCTCCACAGGAAAACAGTGAACTTCTGCGTCCCAGGAGGAGGAGGAGGAAGAGCAGACACAGGGAAATAGGAGGGAACTCTTTGGACCAGGCTTTGTGTGGAGTAGAACGGCCGCCATATAAAGTCTTGGGCTACCAGAACCTGCAGCCTCCACCACCAGCGGAAGTCTGATATAGGTTAGCTAGTAAGGTTAGGACAGGAGATTCTTTGCCCAGCAATTGTGTTATCTATAAAGTTTTAAAATAATAAAGCTGTCTGAAGAGCTAAGGTGGGCAGAGAAAGAGCAGCTGGGTGATAGCTGGTGGCTTGGCAAAGCTAGACAGGAAGAACAAAGTGGGAGTAAGGCCCCCCCGGCAGGAGAGGGTGGAGCTTGGGTTGAGGCCCAGTCAAGGAGGTAGCGTGGCTTTTAAAATTACACACAACAGAATCTCGAGATTTTTATGGCGTTAAGCAAGAACATATACAAAATCCAAAATGATAAAAGTATATGATAAGGCCATGTTTGCTAATTCATAGACTAAATATAGATGGGTTATTTTGAGTCACAAATAGTTTTGGTTTATAAGTCAAAGACCTTTGCTTCCATATGGAAATTAGTAAGTTTTTGTATAAATTAATAAAAACAAGAAGAGATCGGTGAAGGAGAATTCAAGATAGATAAACTTATGAAATAAATGTTAATTTTCCACCCAGAAGTGTTGATGATCATACTTCTTCATATGAAAAGCTGTGAGGCTAAGGGAACCATTCTTTTTGTTTTCTGTAGGCAGGGAGAATTACCATCACTGATAAGATCTCCTTCAAAGGAGAGGAACTCTGCTTTATTTTCCTTCACTGAAATATTCTTCTTTCTCCCCCCCCCATCCATATGCACAAAGAATAAAAGAAAAACTGAGTATCTCGCTTGAGCAAACTTTTCATAAGAAGCCCACTAGGATTTTGCCTAGCAACTTAGATGCAGCTAAATATGAAGAGAGAAATCTGCTGACATGTCTTGCACTATTTAGAGGTGTTAATAGGCCTGATTTTGGCAGAGCTTGTGGCTGGTAGAATTGCCAGCTTTAGACCTACAGTGAAAACAGTTCTTGCTGCTTAGCCCAGATAAACCTAGCTCCATGATGTCTGTCTTTCTCTGGGCATTCTGAAAGTTCATCTGCCCATGTACTGTATATTCCCAGAATTAAGATTTCACTTCTCCCAGGAATGTCAATAAGACAGTTGTACCATGGGGGTTAGGGATCATGGCGGATACCAGTCATGTAAAGGGCCATGCTTACACCAAGGGGAAAGTAGAAGCTATGTAACAAGGGTGTGGAATGTTGCATTCCTTTGGAGTGGAGTATAGGCTAAATTGATGAACAGGAGTTACAATATAAGAGATACAAGAGTCTCAGGGTGAAGTCATGGGATATGACTTTGTAGTGCTAAAGAACTAGATGGGTGAAACAGCATCACTAGCAGCTAGAGAAATGAATTAGGAGTATTTTACCTTATTTGCAGGAGGCCAAATCAGGGTGATGTGCAGGAACCTTGTGCTTTAATTTCCCAAAAAGCTTCTTACCTTACCTTTTCTTCTTCTCTTAGTTTTCTTTCCCATCCCATCCCCTTCCCTCTCCTCCCCTCCCCTCCCCTACTCCTCTCCTTTCCCTTCCCCTCCCCTCTCTTTTCCCTTCCCCTACCCCTCCCCTTTCTCCTTTCCTCCCTCTTTCCCTTCCTCCTTTTCTCCCTTCCTCCCTCCCTCCCTCTCTCTCTCCCTCCTTCTGTTCCTCCCTCCCTCCCTCCTTTCTTTCTTTCCTTCTGTATACTAACTCAGGTATGGTCCAGGCTGGCATTGAATTTTCTATTATGTAATGAAGGATGACTTTGACCAACTGATTCTCTTGTTTCCACCTCCTAAACATTGGGAATACAGGACTATGTCACCTTGCCCTGTTTCATGAGATGGGGTGAGTTCAACCAGGTATTTGAGCCTGCCAAATAAGCAAATTTACCAACAACACCTCTTACATCACATAGCATTAGGACTCCTAACCTATTAGCTGTATGGTTTGGGGAAATTTCTTCTGATGAGAATCATACCCTGTCACTGCAGGAACCTGGCGACTTTCATGGTGTTCACAGAGGGTTTTATTTCTCATCTTTTAGCTGCTTAGTAAATAGCATCCAGGTGGTACTTTTACCCACATAGTTGAAAGGAACTGTAATTTTTCTCTTTAAACTCCATTTTAAAGTAGGAACTAAAATACCACATTATTTAATAAAAATAGATACTTTATTTAAAATATGTTGAGTACTTTAAATTTTGTGAATGATGTATATATTAAATAATAGTCAGCTTGATTCTCTTTGTCTAATTTTCAGTATATTGATTCAGAAAGAATGTAACCTTCCCATCTGGTTCTTTGAAGTGCAGATTTGACTCAAATTTGAGATATGGTGTTTTATTGAGGTTCTAAAAAATAAATGTGTTAATTTTTTTCAAAACATTAGCATCAAATCAGAAATGAAGGCTTCTCTACATTTTTTTACAACATACATTCTGCTTTTTCTAACAGAAAATTAAAAAATAAAATACATATCATCCTGAATGTCTACGACAAAAAAATGGTGTGAAAACCACAAGAAGTGGAGCGGTTGAGAGGCAGCTCTGCAGACTCTTTCTTGCAAGCTAGAAAAGCAGGTTTTGGCCAGTTCAGGCTCTGCTTCATTTTGTCTCGGGGAGAATTCCTTCAGCTCTCTCACCAGACCTCAGATGAGGGTGAAGGTGAAATGCACAGCAGCAGGTGGCCCATAACACTGACAGTCCCCAACCATCCTGTCGTGTTTTAATGATTCTCTTGCAGGTGTGAAGAGTTTTCTCCCTCCTCTTTTTATAACTTCAGCATAGCACCAGTTGGGTTATTTTGGTTGCAAGAGCATGGTATGATTTCTCCTTTTCGTTTAAAATTTGACTCACCTCCCCCCCCCACACACACACCCTTGGTTTTCTTAGCTATAAAATCAGTTCAGTGTGACCTTGCCCATCTTCTGAAGGAGGGCCTGAGTTTCTTTGTCAAAGTTGCCTATCAGTTCTATCAGCTGTCTAAGCCTCACTCATTTCCTCTCTGGAAGACTGTTTTCCCCAGTCCATATGATAATGATGATATGAGTTTCCATTGACCACACTTATATAACATCATCCTTGTGAAGATCATACCAAGCTTAGTATCCACCTCCTCAAAGAAAATAGAATTGTGGCTCAGAGTCTACTAGGAATTGACTTGACTTCGTGTGTGTGTGTGTGTGTGTGTGTGTGTGTGTGTCCCACTGTGTTCTGATCCATGGTGTGATTGTGGCCAACACCTTGGATATTTGCCACTTTTAGATGTCGGAAACTCAGGAAGTCTGTTTTCTGTGGTGTCACCTATGCACATTTGTATTGTTTGTTACTCAGTGCCTGAGGTTTTATAGCTGTGAAGATTTCTTCCCATACATCCATTTATCTCCACAGACATACAGAAGTCCTGTCCTGAGCTGTCCCTCACTGAGATGATTTGCTCTGCCATTGTCTCCCAAATGATGGGTCACAGCACAAGTTGACTCTTTTAATAGTGTAATCTAATTACATTCAGCAGACAATTGGAGACAGAGGACAGCATTAAGGACAAATATTTCAAAATGGCTCAGATTTGCATTTTGCATAGTGAATTGATCTTCCTGTGTGGCCCAGGGCAAAGAGCATAGACCTTTCAAAGTCCCTGCCCTGTCCCCTCTTGACCTTATGACCCTCTGTGGGTTGTGTGAAAAAGCTGAACTTTGGTTTCCACGGTGTGAAGGAGAATAATGAACCCTACCGGAGAACTGAGGCTTAGCTGAGACTGAAGAATTCCTAGTAGCCTGTGCTCACCCTGCTGCTGGCAGCCAGTGCTGCTGCTTTTCTTGCTTCATTTTAAGTCTATGGAAAGGTAATTCCGAGAACCATATTTTATTAAAACTATTTTTTTTGAAAATCCACCTCAGTGTTGTCTGAGAGTACAATTAGCTATAGGGATGCCTTTCCTGAAGTATATAGTTCACTTACTACACAATGATTGTAGATATTCTCTAGAGGGAACAAAGAGAGAAAATGACCCCAAACCCATACACATTGGGAGACAAAGTAAGGTTTTGTTGATGAGGAACTCCTTAGAGAGTGTAATGTTTGCAGTGTGGCAAGTTTGTAGGCAAGGAATGTAGTTTCTGAGACCTGCTTATATGTATCCCTGACTGGCTTAGTACTCTCTAGGTAGACTAGGCTGGTTTAAAACTTACAAAGATCTATCTGCCTCTTCCTCCATGTTTGGAAAGAACCTCATTGTTTAAATCAGTCTCTGAAAGCTTTTCTTCAAGTGGTATCTTCTAAGGATACAATGTCCCAGGATAGAGAGATCTGGGATGAAACATATAATTTGTATGATAAACACAGTGTTATTTCAACTTGGGTTTATGAAATAAATCTGACTCCATTTTGCTAGTAGTTCTTAACTGTCCCCTGCCCCTGTTTAACCATTTGGGAGGGTTATGGTTCTTCAGTAAAAATATGTGACTCGGTCACAGGTGGTATACCCCAATGAAGATTGTGATCAGGAAGCTCAGTTGTGGGGTTGGCACTCATTAGTCAGGAGTCCTCCCCGAGTTCTCACAAATCCTGTACTTCCACAGTAGACATTTCTTCTTTTAGCATATTATACGATAGCTTTTTGGGACAATTCATATTAAATGTCACACTGGCTGCTAGCTGGTGTGAAATGAATGCTATTCTTTACTTCCATGGCTAAGATCTCAGCTGTCACTGGTACTCTGGACTCTCTTTTGTAGTGATAGGCTCCTCTGTAATCCCTGCATGGGGGAGACTGAGAAGGCCAAGTCAGGAGTTCTGAGCAAGCCTAAGCTACACATCAAGAAGAGACCTTGTCTCAAAACCAAGCAAACAGAAGACCCAAATACAAACAACTTCTTTGCCTACAACAACTTCCCTTTTGTATGACTGCCCTCGCATTTGTGCGCCAGCAACTGAAATCATCTGGGTTTTCCTATGCCCTCTCTGGTTTCACAGCTCTTGCCCTGACTAACTGATGTAAAGTGTTACTGTGAGAGAGTAATGGGAATGATCTACCTGGGTGGCAACCTTTTTTAAAAAGGAAGAAAAAACAGTATCAGTAGAATGAGAAGTTTCTGGAATCTCCATCTCCAGAGAGATGAGTGCTTTTTGGTTTGGTTTTTTCACATATACACTGGAAACCCAGGGATAGTTCTTCCTGGGAAAGAGTTTCTGAAAGCACTCATCTTGCCTTGCTGAGGAAGGCTGTGGAAGCCAGTGCATCCAATAAATGCCTCCCTTGGCTACTAGAGGATGGAATACGCCTGTTCCTCAGTCCTCCAAACATTGCTCCAGTTTTCTCTACTGCTATTAAAAGTATGTGAAAGCACAGTTGCTACTCAGTTGTTTTGGTGTTTAATTTGGAAACTATGGGGTTGAGGAGAACTCAATCACAAGACATTGCTCTGAGCTGTGGATACTCCTGTTAATGCCTTAGGTTTGTATCAGCACACAGACCTAGTATTTAATTTTTTTCTCAATTAACTAGTGCTGTCTTCCAATCCTAAAATAGGTTCCTTCCTCTCTTGCTTTCTCTAGGTGGGACTTGGATTATTGAATCACTTGCAGACCCTTCTCTCTCCTTCCCCTCTTTCTTATTTACACAGGTTCTTTTTTTATGCATTTGTACTCCCTCATGACACTTGGTATAATTTGTGACATCCTATACAGGTTCCTCAAGCTCCTGGTGCCCTGCTTTGGCATGTGTTCATCCTTCAACTGACTTTTAATCCTTACCCACTGAGCACCATATCCCTATGCACATTTCATCTCCTCCCACACATTGTATGTTTTATTTCCCTTTTTCCCAGTTCAATTTTTGTTTTCAAAAATGGAAAATTTCAAAATTCAAGGTACAGTACTTAGTTCAGTAATTTATTTGAATTTCCAGCCTTTCTCCTTACTTTTCTCTCCTTGGTTATTACTTTTCCCCCATGACTTCTTTCTTTAGGTAGAGGGATTCCATTTCCAGTGGAGGAGCATGAAAAGACCAGAGCAGGACTTGCTAACTCAGGATCAGCCCCACAGCTCTTTCTGCCAATCCAGCTTTCTGTCCATCATTCTCTGCCAATTCACACATCTTTACACAATGGGGACCTACTGGGAAAACTGATGATCCCAGCTTCTAAACACTTATCAGCATGTGCTCTTTTCCTGTAGGAAGACCCAGGGGTGTGTCTGTTTGTAACAAGGCTGGTGCCAGTGCCAGTGCCAGTGCTAGCTTGGGGGACTATAATTCAACCACCCTTGTTCAAGGCTGTGTTGTTTGCTTCCATGAAAAGTATATAATTTGACTGCTTTCTCTTGGACTTTGTCTGAATCACCATCTCTTTAGAATGACGCTACCTAGCACACAGTTTACTGTGACCTGTGGCTATTTACGTACAGATTAATTTCAATAAAATAAACTTCAACTACATTATTTTTTGTCAATATTGTTAACCCCCTTTAAGTGTCCAGTTGGTCTGTGTGACATTTGGAAAGGAACATGTGAGATATTTCTGCTTGTCTATAAATTTCTTTTAGAGTATGCAATAAGATTGAGCAGTGGTTTCTCAGGATTGAATTAAATAGCCAGCTTTCATAAAATGTGCTGGAGTTGGCATTGTTAGGGTTTTGTGGATAATGGTGTGAGTCCTACCATAGTCTGACTGTTAAGCTGGTGGAAGAAGAGATACTGGTAATGTTCCCCATGTTGTAAAGTATATAGGTATAGTGTACACTCCATGATCTACATGGTGGAAAGTATATAGGTATAGTGTACACTCCTTGTCTTTATTGTGTTTTGTAAAATGTATTTGAAGAATGAGCTCAGTATCTCTCCTGAGAATCTTTCCTCTCTTTTCTAAGATATATATTATATTCTTACTAATGTTACTATTTTGACCTACCAAAAAGTCAATGTATTTAACAAAAATCAGTCATTTTGAACATTTCACTTTTTAAAATGTACCTTAAATCTTCCTTCTTCTAAACCATTTTTTACTAAGAGCTATCCTGTAGCACAGACAGAGAACCTATTGTTAGTTTTCAGACTAGCGACAGAGGTTCGCCTTCCTCAGAGCCTCACCTTCCCTTTCTTCAAGCACTTCATGTAACATTAGCTTTAGATTTAATGTAGCAACAGGCATAGCTTTGATTTGTTCAGATTTAGGAATAAATATCCAGTACGTTAGACCCTGCTTTTCTAGATTGTAAAGCTCCATTTTAATAAATAGCCAGCTCTGTAGGGGAAAGATGGTTTTATTAGCAGGCAGCATTAACACTGTTGGGTTCTGTGGTTAGGTTGACATAGTGTCATTGTTACAGAAGATAAAATTTGAAGGAGCATTCACGGAGCAGTGAGCAATGGATGTTAGAACAATAGCTCAGGATTTTATGGGGGTTTAATCATTATCCACCCCCATCCTTTCATTCAGACAGTCAGACCATATTGACATTTACTACACTGTGCACTGTATTAACTGCTGGCTGATTCAAAGACAAGAAGAGATGGCAATGAAGGATGCCAAACTCTATGGCAGAGGAGAAAAGTATTTGATGGATCTGAAGACATGTCACCTGTGAACATGCCCAGGGTCCCACTTAGAGTAACCTTCCACATACATGGCTTAGAGTTCTGCTCTTACAATCTAGAGACTCTTAATGAGTTTTGAACAATGATTTTTGCATTCATATTGTATGATGGCATTACAGATTGAGTAGCCAATGTTATAAGAAAGCTTAAGAGGTATATCAAAGGATTATATAATTTTAATGTGAACTATCTCAAAAGATATCCTGAAGGAACCAATATCTAAGTCAAAATGTGAAACTGGCCACTCAGGACAGAATTGAATATAAGTTCCTGACAAATTATCAGACATTAGGGCAGGGCAATTAGACTGATAATGCACACCCCAAATCTTAATTCCCTCAAAGCTTGACATCCCCACATTATTATTATTATTATTATTATTATTATTATTATTATTATTATTATTATTTGTTTTTTTGAGGCAGTGTTTCTCTGTTTCTCTGTATAGCCATGGCTATCCTGGAACTTACTCTGCAGACCAGGCTAGCCTTGAACTCAGAAATCTACCTGCCTCTGCCTCCCAAGTGCTGGGATTAAAGGCGTGCACCACCACTGCCCGGCATCTCACCTTCTAAAAGTGGTACCTGTTTCATGGATACCATCATGATAGCCTCCAACTCATCATCCTCACTGAGCCTCTCATGTACAAAGTGTACATGTGTGGATCACCATGCCTAAGTGGTAGAAGCCACCAGCCATTCGTTTTATATTTCTGTTTGTATAAGTGTTTACAATGGGCTGAGACTGATCAGCCTATAGCATCTTAATTCTTTCTGTGGCAAAGATTAGAACCCAAGTGTGCACAAAGCCTTGGTGGGTTCAGAGTGAACTCAATGGGCCTGCTGAGGTCTGTGACCCAAGACATGGATTTCCTTTGGGGATTCTGAAAAACCTTGTTTTCTCTGAGGTCCAGCCAATTGTCTATAGCTTCCTGTACTTACAAATGGATCAGGAAGTCTGGATATTTTATAAAAACGTTCATTTTGGTTCATAAATAATCTAATACCATATGACTTATGATATTTAGTATGATATATTAAACAACATATTTATAATACTTTGTTCATGCTGTTGCACAGACAGTATCTGTTGTCTATACATGGTCCTGTCTACTAGGATGTGAATCTTCCCCTCCTCCTAATTTTGGGAAGACCTTAGAATGTTCTTCAGAGTTTTGTGCCAATGTGTCTTTTCCATGAACTATACCTGTCACTTAACTGTTACTTCCACTTTGATAGTACCTCCTTAGACATGTTAATATCCCACATCCTGTACAATAAACCAAACAGGAGTTCTAAAGCCATAGCATACTTTAGAGAATCATTGGAGTACATCTCTATTACTTTGTATTTGAAGGAGGATAGACAAACAAACACACAAAAGTCAAATAAATAATAGATTGGAATTGATTGAAACTAAGACCTTTTGACCTCAAAGGCAACAACATCAAGAGACTGAGAAGACCTGCTACAGGAGGAGGGAAAGCATCAGAAGATAAGCTATCTATAGGGGCGCCGTGGCCTTGTGCGTACAGCCCAACAATAAACAAGTACAAATGGCAATGGATTTAGGTAGACCTTGCTCCGCAGAAAACTTAATTTGACAGAAAACATATACACAACATCATAAATCAAAATCAAATCTAAAAGACACAGCCTTATACCCATTAGAATGTTCATAATCCAGGAACAAACAGTAAGTTGTGCTTGGGAAGAAAGGGGAAATTAGAACCCTTCTTATAATGCTGGTGGAATGTATGGTATGGCCACTTGGGGAAACAGTTTGGTATCTCCTCGAAATGTTAAACCATATTTCTTTGCTTTATATCCAAGATCATGTGCATATGTGAACATGTACACACATGTGTGTACGCGCACACACACAGACATATATACACACAACTTATACTAGCATTATAAGTGAAACTATATAAATATCTATTGATGTATACTAAACAATTTCTAGTATATAGAGTATGGAAGAATAGAAAAGGAAATACTGATTTTATTTTTAAAATTATTTAGCATTTAATAATTTTGTATATATTATAAGCACTTATTGATTTTTCTTTTGAAAAAGAAGTACTCACTTTACTTGTGGGTGAAGAAAGGGCTTTGCACTTAAATAGATGATAGGATTAGTATCACATTATGAATTTGTAGATGTTTTGAATTGTTTAAATGGTTAATTACATCAGTTGTAGCCTAGTGAAAGCAAGTCATGCACTTTGAAGCTGTAGCCTTGTAGTGGGACTAAGGTGTCAGTATTCCTCAACCTGGGCATACAACCACTTCTGTTAGGCTCAGTTTTATATCAGAAAGATAAAATAACCAAAACTTCAAAAGGTTGTAGCTTCTTTCAGTGAGGGAATCCATAGCAGGTAGTTGGTTCAGCATCTTGCTTATATTAAGTCTTAACAAATACTAGCTGCTGTTGTCATAAATTATTATAATTGCTGTTTTAAATTACAAATGTCATGATCACAAGATGAGCTAAGGAAATAATGCTGCATCCTTGAAAAATGGAGGTAAAAGAAATATGCCTTATTGGTTAGGTGATTCAAGCAAGCTATGTGGTCTCTCTCTCTCTCTCTCTCTCTCTCTCTCTCTCTCTCTCTCTCTCTCTCTCTCTCTCTCTCTCTCTCTCTCTCTGTGTGTGTGTGTGTGTGTGTATGTGTATGTGTGTTTTTCTCTCTCTCCATCCCTTCCTCCCTCCTTCTCTCCCTCCCTACCAATTCAATTAAAGTTCTAGTTAGATATAAAAATATACTGAATGGAGCATTTTGAAAAATAAAGTTGTATGTTTTATTGTGAATAAAATCTCAGCTCTATTTTATACCAGTCTAGAATGTTCCTTCCAAGGTAGCTACCCTTGGTCTTAGATCTCATATCTATCTTTGTGTCTGAGTCCAGCCCTGATGGTCTTGTTTGTTCCTCTCCACACTAGGCTGTTTTTCATGACAGGCACTCTCTTTGTTTTGAGGACTGATTCTGCTCTCACCCACTTCCTACTTGTTCATAGCCCAACAAAATGTACTTTTCTGACACCTGATCCACAAGCATCATCCTTTAACCAATTTTTTATGAAGTCTGATATTCATCTTCCTTCCCTTTTTCTATGACCTAAAACTCCAGGATCATTTTGTTGTTTTAATAAAGAAGATTTTTCTCAGTTGATGTATCTTTCTTTCTATGTCATTAGTCTAGGATTTCCTTTAAAGCTGGGACAATGGGGGATATCAGTCAAGGTTATATTCTGACAATGGATCACTTGCTGGTACATCAAAGGCTTTCAAAGGAATGAAAGAAAGAAATTAAAATAGGCCCATGGATTGGTAGAATTGTTATGGAGACAATATCTTATTATCAAAAGTTGTCTGCAGAATCTTTATAATCTCCTTCAAAATTCCAATGCTATTTATCAATCCCTAGAAAAAATAATCCAAAGTCTATATGGATGCACAAATTACCCTGACTAGTTTTGCGATCTTTAGGAGAAAGAGGAAAAAGTACTGCTAGAGAAATGACAACAATATGTAGTCTCCAACTAGACTGCAGAGCCACAGTGACATGAACAGTGTGGTACTGGCCCAAAGGTAAACACAGAAACCATTAGAAATGCAGCATCCAGAGAGAAATCCTTACAGCTACGCAAGTTAATCTTTTACAAAGCTGTCTGTCAACAACATATATTGGAGAGAAAACAGCTTTTTCAACAAGCAGTGCTTGGAAAACTATATACATAAACCTGTAAGCAGTGAAGATGGATCCACATACCTCTTCTTACAGAAAAATGAACTCAAAATGGACCAAAGACTTTAATATAAAACATGAAATCTAGACTACATAGCAAAAATCATAGAAAAAATACTTCAAGATACTATTATAGGCATGGTCTTCCTTTTTAAAGAAGTCCTTTTAAGGACCATAATTCAGGAAGTAAACCCAAGGATTAACTATAAGATAGTATAAAATTAAAATGTTTTTGCTTAGAACAGAAAATAGAAGAATGAAGCTATGCAAAATGAGAAAAAATGTCTGTGTTGTATATCCTACAGAGGACTAATTTATTGGACCTTTAAAAGAACTAAAAAAACCAAAAAACTTAAAACTGAATCACCTAGTGAGTAAATGTGCTAGTGAGTAGACCATGAGATGCTTGGAAATGTCTCAATTACTTGCCAGGGAAATGCAGATCAAAACAACACAGGGTAGTCATGGTGTCTGACATGACAATGAGTGCTGGCAGGGAGGTGGCACAGACAATGCTGGTGGCACTGTAAACTGGTACAGCTGTGGTGGAAATCAGTGTGGGCATTCCTCATAAAACCAAAACTACAAGTACAGTGTGATCCATCTCTAAACTGTGGGGTTTAGACCTGAGGTACTTGTAATAAACTCTCACTCATTCATGCTATCAGTGAATATTCACACAAGTCACAGTCTAGAGCCAGCATAGAAGCCCATCAACAGATGAAATTGTAAAGAAAATGTACATATATGCAAGTGAACTTTACTCAGCCATAAAAATGGATGGGACAGAAGCTAAGCAAGTACTTAGATGTGCCAATATTACTTCTTTTATATGAGAAATCTAATCTGAAGCTTCTATGCGTGTGTGCATATGTTCTTGTATGTGTGTGTGTATGAATCTGCACGTGTATACATGAAAAGTAACTATGAGAAGAGGCAGAGATATAAAGTGTGGGAGGAAGAAAAGAATGTAATAGAGTATCTGATATGAAAACAGAAGCATGGATTATTCTGGACAAATAATCCAGCAATGGTTGGGAGAAGAAGCAGTGAGTATATTACAGGCATGATTGAGAACAAAGTCAAATGATATTTATATGAAAATTTCATAATTAAACAATTACTTTGTATGTTAACTAAAATACATAATAAAAATAGTATTCTAAGAATAAGAAGTTGAAGCTTAAAATCAATTAGACTCTATGTCTCAACAGGAGTTTAAAGTAGCAATTTCACTGTAGAATTTTATATTTTAATTTTTAATTGTATAATTCAATTGTACATGTATATGGGTGTGGCATACACAATGCATACCAGAAGTTCAAAGAGCATTCTGATTGTACCTTTATTATAGAGTTTCATTATTGGTTTTGTACAGCATGTGGCAGCCTAGCTGTCCCAAAACCAGTCTACATGCTTCTGTGTTTCCGTGGTCTCTCCTCCTCATCTCTCTATATTCACGTTAGCATTACAGATATGCAGCTACATTTTTGGCTTTTATGTGGCTTCCCAGAATTTGAACACTGGTCCTCATGCTTGTGTAGCAAGCCCTTTCCCACTGTGTACTTTGAGCAGAATTTATATTTATACCAATAGAAACCATTCAACTGTCCAATGGTCGTGCCCACCCCTCATGCCATAGGCCCACATTATTGCCCAAAGGATTCCATGGACAGAAAGCCTTTGCTCTGTTTCTACTGATGGTCAGAGTCATTTGTAACCTAGGAAACAACACTGAGCTTGTGGTGAAAATATCAGCTGAAAGAAGATTTTTAAAAATGTATCCTTCAGAAACAGTGATTTGTATTTCAAATTAGGGAGGAATCCACAATAGTAACGTTAAATTAAGCTATACAGATGTTTTAATTTTCTTGTTATAGTAGAAAATGGAGAGTGTCTGAGAAGTGTTTAACTCCTTCAGTCCTCCTCATGTCTCTTGCGGCTAGAGAGTTGTGGGTTTTCTTTGTAAGTAGATCTCACTGCTTTCTGAGAACTTGCCCCTTTATGCTGTCTAATTAACCTCCTCTGGACCCCAGGGATTTGAAATAGCTGAGGCCTTAGGAGACTTGCTTACTATGTTGGCTCTAAGTATTCTTGTTAGGGGAAAACAAATGGATGATTAACAATACATTAGCATCTGCTAAATAAAAGTCCTAATGTGAAGAAATGATGTGAGTCAGGTAGATGGAAGGATGCTAACTTTGTCCATTGTTTGAACTTGTTGCAACTGTTTTGGAAAGGAAAATTTGTTTTGATTATCCTTCATTTTAAAAGTTATGAATTTGAAACATAATTATTAAGTCAATAGAAACACCTTTTCCACACTTTACTCACAATGCAGTTACTTAGTCTGTTCCTGTCCATCAGCTTGTACATAGTAAAAGGTACTTGTGAGGGAGACAAGGTCTGTTTGGCTACAGACTGTAAGAGACTGTACATGGAATGGTCATGTGGATGGATCGTCTTCCAAGTAATGAAAGGCCTCATTATGGTAGTTTCAGTTATTATAGAATCTTTGGGCTCAAATAATAAGAATTCCTAACTTCACTTAAAACTCTGCCCGTTATCTCTCTTTTGTTTTTAAAAGTGATTCTTTTAGTCTCTGGAAGGGTCTTCTCGATGACAACAAGAATGAACATGAGTCCACTTGCTTAAGCCAACTTCCTGTGTTCTTCCTCCAGTCTTCCTGATCCACTGTTATAAACAATGCTCATTTTTGGACTGTTTCAACAGAAGTTCTTCAACTGACTTTCCCAGGAAAGAACTGAGAGTAAGTGAGAAAGAATTCTCTCAGAGGAAAGTCAGATTGGGAAGTGAATGATGGACATCTAAACTGCTGTCCATGTTCTGATTAGCAAATCTACAATTTTAAGCTATAGTTTATTCTCCTTCTTGTATTTAATTTCATTCTCTTTCTCATGGGCATTAGGCATCGTTGTCTGTCTTGGTTAAGTGTGTGTGTGTGTGTGTTTCATGCAAATGAATGTCAACTGTGCACATGCATATGTGTGTGCATACAGAGTCCAAGAGTCCATAGCAGAGCATTGGATGTCTTCTTTGACCACTCCCTATCTTATTTCCTAAAGACAGGCTCACTAATCCAGGAGTTCATTTCAGTTTTGGCTAGACTAACTATTTAGCAACCACTTGGAATTTACTTGTCTCAGCCACTCAGTGAAGGGATTTTAGACATGGCTAGCCATGCTAGGAATTTGAACTCAGATCTTTATGCATGCAGAGCTTCCACTTTCCATTTCCCAGGGGACCTTTGTATTCTAGTGGTCTAAGAATCCCACTGACACTGAGTTTTTAGTGATTCAAAATTTTACTTTTCTGAAATAAGCAGAGATAACTTTTCCAAAATTCCCCTGGGATAAAATGGGTAAGAAGGGTGGTTTTGAAAGAATGTAATATTCATTTTTGGATTTTCTGTGGAGCTACAGTGATTACTTCACTCTGACTCTTAGTCACATTAATATAGCATTTATCAAAAAGTATAGTTTGTTAAAAGTTATAATTATTTTATGTTGGCTTCTCACCTAATGAAATAAAGAACACCATGTGTGAAGTTTATAAGTCAGTAACATGTTTGCTACTTTTCCTGTTTACAGTACAGCACAGCTGCTTCTACCTTATTTAGCTATGATCTTCAAGAGCATCTAATATTCTAAATATCTAAAACTATTGAGATTCTTCACATAGTCACTTATTTTTTCATGGAATTTCTTCTTGATTTTGTTTAGGTTTGTAAAATAGCAAGTGTGGGCTAGGAAATTGAGGTGGATGGACAGGATTTTGACAAGCCTTTCCATCAGCTGAAAACATGTGCTTCCCTGATGTGTCTTTTTATAAGGCTAATAAGATGGTATTGACAATGTGGGTCGCCCACCCACCTTCACCCCAATGTTCAAACAGCCTGCCATCAACAATATGCTAGATGTGCCTGATGGAGCTTGAAGTAGGTCAGACAGTAGCATCACATTGCCCCATATGTCAAGTTCATGTTTGAGGTCTGATGTCTGCTGAGGTTATCACCTAAAAAGCCTTCAGTGGGATTCATAAAGGCAGAGGGTGAAAAAAAGGAAGAATCTGCAGATACTGACTACCATGGTGAAAAGAGTACCAGTCATTACAGGAGTAACCTTCAACCTTTAGCTTCTCTGTGTGGTAGCATTGACACATCACAGGCTGAACACTGTCAAGCAACACTCAAATGCTGACATTGATGGAATGTGGGATAATGGGGTGGATCTCTCGCCTTGCCTTGCAAGAGCTAGGCTCTTTCTATCTCATCTTCCTTTGAGAGTCTAGTCAGTAATCACAACTGATATGATTTTGTGCCCTTTGTCTCTTTACACCTCTGTGCCTCATTCCGATCTGGACTAGACTCTGGCAGGAAGCAAATGGTCATTTATAGAAATTCTGAGTCCTAGAGAGATGGATCCAGAAGCGATCCTTTAATTTGGATCTGACAAGCACAAATCATTAGTCTGATGGTTGGATTGGCAGAGATCCATTAACAAGAATTTGGCATAATCAGTATGCACGTGGCAA
This sequence comes from Mastomys coucha, assembly GCF_008632895.1. Lineage (NCBI taxonomy): Eukaryota > Metazoa > Chordata > Mammalia > Rodentia > Muridae > Mastomys > Mastomys coucha. The sequence goes on along the minus strand of NW_022196892.1, from coordinate 2,631,818 downwards.
CAGGTAATAGACAGTGTACTTGAAAATGAAGGGTAAAATCAGCTGCATGTGTTAGATTAATGGCATCAGCTTAGCAGTCACAAAGAGCCACCGAAAATGCCTCTCTGGAGGAAGGAAGCCTTGTCAGTCTCCTTCATTCTTCAAGCCAGGGGTCCTTTCAAGTATCTGGTCCCACCAGAGCAGTAACATAGAATTCCTTCTAATCTGTGGGACCATTTTTTCATCAAAATGTAAAATAGATTCCTTTTTTCAGTATAGGAATGGGATCCACTCAGGAAAAGTGGAGGGCAGATTTGCAGTTCTTTAACAGTGATTAACTTCATTTTTCATCTCAGGCTATGCACTATGAGAAAGTTTATAAACAATGCATGGTTCATTTACAAGTAACAGAGCATTGTCACCTACTCCAGTGCCCTGGTGTCCTCCTGTAGTATTACCTGCTTTTCCTTTGTGGCCTTGTTTTTGAAGAAGGGTCCTCACAGTCTCTAGCTCCCATTGTTGGTGTTTCCCACATGTCCTCACCAAGCCTTACTTTTCATTTGTTTCTGACTTTTCAAATGGCAGGTGTCAGATGCTCCAGAGACCTAAGCCCCAAAACACACCATAGTTCTGGGACCATGGGCCTGGGCCAGGGTGAATACTTGTTAGGAATTCAATTATTCAGCCAACACTGAGCCCTTACTCTGTAGGTAGTGGGACTTGGCTCTGTTATAAAGCATCCCCTGCTCCTATGGCATGTTAAGTTTCTCTGGTGACAATGAGCACAGCTAGATGTTCTTGCTTTCATCATCCTTGGCATTCCCTTTATGTTGCCATCTGGCTGACTTGACTCATATATACTATCCACTTGGCATGGGAAAATAGCTGGGCTTTGAATTTCTGATCCTAAGATCTTACATTCCTAAGGACCTCAATATAATCTAAATAACACTTGCACATGGGTGTGACTCTATAACTCCTCAAACTAGGGGATTTTCTGTCTGAATTATTTTCTCTAGAAAAATCCTGAGGTTTGATATGCCAACAGAACAGAGCACAAGTGGACAATCAATAGTCCGTATGTGAATATTACTAGAAAAGGAGAAAGTGGGGCTATGATAGAGTTTCACTTAAAGCATTGCCTTATTGATATCACAGTGTGCCAAGGTAGGGGTGGGATGGGGGTAGCTTAATTGGGAGGACAGAACAAAGCCCCAGCAAGCTCTGAGACAGGCAATGAAGACACACCTGTAGCTAAATAATTAATTTGACAGCTTTATAGGGTTGCTTTCCTCTCCCTCCTTCTCTCTCTCTTTCTCTCTCTCTCTCTCTCTCTCTCTCTCTCTCTCTCTCTCTCTCTCTCTCTCTCTCTCTCTCTCTCTCTCTCTCTCTCTGCCATTCTTTCTCTCTCTCTGTATCTTTTTTTTTGACCAATTACTTTCAATAATGATGCCAAGCCAGCTTTTACCCCTGACTGTGTTAGAGATTATAATGTCAAAAGGGCCTTTGTAATGTCTTGTGTGTCTTAATAAACCTGTCAGCTGAGGTTACATTATTTTCTGATTTCCATCAGGGAAACAAGGGGTGGTACAGCTGGGCAAAGATTCCAGGTCACGGTGTGTGATTTCAGATTGGCGGGATGTGCCATGTCCCATCACTGCCATAGCTGTGTAGCAGTACATGTCAGAGAATAGTTCTTTGTTTAATGAGGGCCATACTGGTGTTTTGGTGGGATGTAACCTTGTGTGCTGTGAGGAAGCTTGTTGATAAGCTCGTACTTTCTTCCTTGATCATAACTTATACTTTTGTGTATATTGTCTATGCCGTCAGATGATTCATTTTGCTCAAATAAATTCTGGGATCATTATTTTACAAAGCTTATTATTATTTGAAAAAGCTTCAGCAATTTCCCTTTAGCCCACAGCCTTGTATTTATGATATTGTCTACAGTGGTTTGGAGGTAGAGATTATTACAGATGTCCTTGTAATTCTGCTTTGAGTAAGAGTCTAACCTCAACACTGGCCATTTAGTGACAAGCAGAATGTACCACTGCTCCTGACTCAGAGACTCGCCATAACATAATGTCTGTCTTAGTTTATTCTATCTCTGATGAACCATTCCCATAAGGAAAGCTGGCCATATTAAAGATGGCCATAGCCTTCTCAGGATAGAAGAACCCCTTTATGACAGCAGCCCAAACTTAAAAACATTCAAACAACAGCCCTAGCTTTTCAGGAAGTTCTCTTGGTTCAGGATCAGCTACATTTATCAAGACTGGACTAAAAGTAGGAGAACATGTTTCACAGGAAAGATTGTACTTTCTGAAGGAATTACTCCCATAAGGTAAGTGTTACTGTACCTGTATCATAAAGAAGTACTGGAGAGGTCACATGATATATCCAAATGCACTTGGGTCATAAGGAATAGAGCAGGGATCCAAGCCCAGTTGTGTCAACGAATAGTTAAGTCATCACAGACACATTGTCACACTGGAGACAGTGACCTGGTTGACTTCGAAAGGTTTTAGATCAATATTTCTCAGCCAGTAGTTACTCTGACCTCTATGGATTTTTGGCAATGTCTCAAAACATCTTAGATTGTCACGAAAGAGATGAGTTGTACTGACCCCTAGTGAATGCCACTAAGCTGCATGCAAAATATGGTATAGACCTCACAGGAAAGGACCCAATCCAAAGACTGAGTACAAAAGTTGAAAACTTGCATTATGTACTGTGGGAAGCCAGACATCTAGGACCACCAGGGAAGACACCCTGGAGAAAGTTCTCAAGGATCAGTAGAAGGTAGAAGTCATTAGAGAAGTGTGTGGAAGAAGCTTCTAGACAGACAACAAACATGCCATTGAAGGTGCACAGGTGTGAAAGAACTGAAGAGCTTCCTGTGGGAGCTAATCAGAAGAGAACAAACCACAATGATGGTGATATAGGGAAAGGTAGAGGTTGTAGATGACCCAGTGTCCTGTAAGATCTGCAGGGTCATAAACGATCCTCATGTTAGGTAAGATTTAAAGTGAGTTTATTATCTCAGGTGTGGTAAAGTCTGTATCTACCTGCTTTTGTATGGCATTGTAGCATGTATCATTTGGCAGTTTAATATTATCAACTTGAGAGGGTCTGAATCACCCAGGAGACAAATCTCTGTATATGTATATGAAGGGCTTTCTGCGTTTGGTTAATAATTGGGTTATTTGATTCACTGTAAATGTAGACAGCAAATTTAACACGGGCTGAGATCTGATTATGAAAAATGTGCAGATTACTTTAAAAAGAAAATGGCTATGCTATGGAAGACTTGAAAACAGATATAGTAAAAAGAAGTCTATCCAGTGGAAACTTAGAATTGAAGGTCCTCAGGGAGGCTCTTGTTTCAAAAACTGCTGAGTCTCCAGTGGCCAGGAGTGTCATTTGGCCATTCAGTTCCCTTTTATCACAGTGTAGACTGTCAACATCCTATAGGGCTTTTTTATCCTTCACTCACTTTGCTCCAAATCATCCTTTGGTGATCTCTCCCAGGCCCTGACCTTCAACTATCAGGCTTATATATTTCTTGCTGTTATCAGTGTCTCCTATACTACATTTCTCAGTTACAAGATCTCCGTATGTCTCTCCCAGCATAAGAGATAAACTCACGCACATGCAGTTCTGCAGTGAGGCTCTCTAGATACCCAGGCATCATCAAGCCTGCGGTGCTCTGGGTTTTCCCAGGTGCATTCATTTGGTATGTCTCCATATGCTGATTGTGACTTTGGGCTCTGTATTCCTTTCTGTTTATAGAGATGAGGCCCACAGCTGCTTGCTTATGTTTGCCTCTTCCGTTGGTTCTTGTGTGCTTATCCCAGTATGTGTCCTTCATGACACACTTACTGTGCAACATTCTCCATGTGCAGAATCCTTCTGTCCCTGGCTAACATCCTCCCCCATAGTATGTACCTTTGTTTTCCAGCCAGGAGGAAGACACCCTTGGATGTAGCTGTTTTCCTGAGGACTCAGTCAAGTCAACTTGCCTGGATGCAGAACTTTGCCCAGGCCCTATGAACTAAACATTTGTGACGTTCATTATTAAAAGACCTGCAGATCCCTAGGCAGTGGTTATGAGTCACACCCTCTTCTCATCACAGATGTGAAAACTGAGCATTTGTCCCAGATTGATCATGGCTGTATAGCTAAACTGATGTGGTGCCATTTTGTTTTTATAGGCTCCACGATAAACACAGGGTGGGGGTCCATTGCATCAACTGCTGCAGACTTCTCAGCCAGAAGGACAACACAGTTGGCTATGCTACTGATCTGCCACCTTTTAATGACCTGATAATTAAAAATGATGGGCAGATAAAAATAGAGCAGCTGAACATAGCTACACAACGCAGGTCTTCTCTCCTGACTGTCACTCTCCTCAGGCAGGAGGTATGAACGCTCAAGGACAGAAGCCAAATTAGACTTTAACTGGCCAGGAACCCAGTCATTCGTTTTTTGTGACTGCAAGCATATTACAAAATTAATTTGTTGTTTCTCTCTCACACTGTCAGAGTACTGAGTGAATAATTATATTTGCTTTGTGTTTGAAACAGAGGTAGGTTGTGTGTATGTGTGTGTGTGTGTGTGTGTGTGAAAATTATCAGCATTCTATTATCTACTGTTCTGACTAGAAGAAATCGAAATTCAAATTAGCCTGCCTCTCTCTTTCTCCCTCTCTCTCTCTCTCTCTCTTATCCATGCCTCCCCTTATCTCAACCCCGTTTTTAGTTGTAGAGTCTCATGGTTGCTCATTCTCAGTTACATTCAGCTCCGTTTTATAAGTAGCATTGCATTATTGGTTGAGAATTGATTTGAGTATCATGTGTTGTTGTTTGATACAAAACAGTTTAGCTAAACTGCCTGACATTACAACAGCTGGTAATGTCACTTTTGTTAATGTCTTTAACCACATTTTTAACAAAACAGCAGATGCTCATCACAAAAGCCATCTTCTTCCAGAGATTGTGTAAAATCAGCTCCTGGCTCTGGCTCGAGCAAAATCTGACTGAGTGGATCACTTGACCTCAGAAAACATGATTCGTTGTTGTTGGGTTTTTTTTGTTTTGTTTTGGTTTGGTTTGGTTTTCTTTTGTGAATCTGAATTATGTAGCAGTAGGGACAAAAAGACAGATGTAAAGACAAACAATGCAAAATGTGAGACAAGGGCTCAGAAAATGTGGAAAATGTAGCTCTCGGGGAAGATAGTCTGTCTTAGCCTGTGGCCACCAGCAGCAAACTGAGCTCAAATGAACAGTGGGGTCTATTAGCTAAGTAGAATGCCCCTGCCTCTGGCAGATAAATGAAGTCATTCATCACTGCTTTTTAATTCCTAGTGTTGAAGAGGGAAATCTACTCCCCCCTTGCTAACCAAGCATTTTCTACTTACACACAGAGAATGGGATTTGTATTCTGATACAAGTTGTAGTATATATATATATATATATATATATATATATATATATATATATTCTAGAAACTTTACCTTAGGATGATTTTCCCTGTCACCAAATCTTACTTTTAGATCTTTCTTCCAGGCTCATAATGTTCCCCGCCTAATTTCTAAGGGTCAGAAGGAATAGCATGAGCATCCCTCTCATTCTTCCCTCCTGTGGGAATGAGTGATAAATTCTAAGATAATGTCTTTCTGCTACTCTTTAGCTAGAGACAATAAATAGTAACTGTAGACCAATATATCTGAGAATCTCCTTTCTTAAGTGTCCTTGCAAGTCTCTTTCCTTCATAGGCTACATATTCTCTTCCCAATTGTCCCTGCCATTGACATTATTTGTTTATTTACTTTAAGGACTTTTGCTTTTTTTCCCTTTGTTTTATTAGATGTTTTCTTTATTTGCATGTCATACAATATCTCCTTTCCCAGGTTCCCCTCCAAAAAAAAATAAAATAAAATAAGAAAACAAAAACAAAAACAAACCCCTGTTCCCTTCCTGCTCCCCCTGGTCACCACCCCACCCTCTCCTGCTTACTGGCCCTGGCATTCCCCTATACTGAAGAGCAATATGAACTAACTAGTACCCTCAGAGCTCCCAGGGACTAAACCACCAACTAAAGAGGACTTTTGCTTTTGAGACATTTGTTTATTCATTTAGCATGCGCCAAGGGAAATACAACTCAGGCAGCACATGTTCTTGTAAGAATGTCTTCTCTGCAGTTAGAGGTCCAGCCACATGGCATCTGCTCTGTGGGTCAGTCTGTGATGTGAGGCATATATTACTTACTTTTCTTGCTGCCACCACAAAAGACGAGTAACAATTTGATGCCAGACTGGAGTTATTCTGACTTACAGTTTGTGGCAGTTAAATTATTACTGTAGGTAAATTGGGATTACCACACTTTTATGCATAAAACACAGTAGACATGCAGCACATCTGCAGATATAGATGCAAAGTTTCAAAGCTAGACCTCAGCTATGGTGATGCATTCATTTCATCCTAGCATTCAGGAGGCCGAGGCATGAAGATCACAAGTTTGAGACCATTATGGTCAATAAAATGACCTCAGAGCAAGACCACAGAATTGAAATGCCCCTAAAGCAACAATATTTCTAAAGTAGGGGATGGTTTAAAAAGGAGGCCCTTTAGGACATTAATGATGACAAGACTCTCAACAACAGTCATCTAAAATGAGCACAATGTCCCCAGCTGGAAACTATCAACATACACTTGACCACACAGATTTATTATTTATTCCATAAGAGCCAACACCATGAAGGATGAGAGAATATTTTAGAGAGAGGGTGTTTAAGACAATATGGACGTTGGTTATATTGTGTGGAGGAGTGTCCAGAGGAAGCTAGATTCATTCTGCTCTCACAGTCTGGAGTATCTGTGGAAACAGCCATGAAGAAGATATCTATGAATAGATGTCTCAATAAATCCCTCTAGGGAGGACAGTCTAGAGTTAGGCTTAAGCCATTGCTGGTCTTGAAGGAGCAGTCACTGTTATTACTCAAAGGACAGAGAGGGTTGGTATCTTTTGGGTTGCCTTTGTATCTATGTTTAGACAGTGCTATGCAACCTCTTGCTTATCTTCATTTATGGCCTTTACTTCAAATGACCTTTACTGAGTTGTTGGTGTTTAGGGAGATTATTTATATGCAGCAGGAGAACACTATGCACTGGGAAGGGAGTGGCTTCCAAGTCTGAGCCTAGTGAATGTCATGCTAGCTTTCAGAAGCTTGAAAACTTAGTTTGTCCTGGTTCTCTCCCCTCCCCTCCTTTACCTCTCTCTCTCCCTTCTTCCTGCTCTTCCCCTCTTCTTTTTTCTTTTTTTTTTCCCTTCTCTTCTTTTTTCCCAGTCAGTGTAATTTCATTCCCTTTGCCAGGTATTGATTCAGAGATGAGGTCATCTAAACCAATTTGGCCCCATAGAGGTAAAAGGAGGCTTACTTGTACTTCTGTAAAGAAAAACCAGTCTTTTTCAGAAATTGAGCAGAGCTTAGCAATAGCTACTAGAACCCACATAATCACCATCTCGGCAAAATAGCCTAAAGGCAGAGCCTTCATTTTGTCTATGGAGCAAAGAGCTCAAAAGCTCTGGGGCCACCCATGATGCTTCAAGTCACTATGCCTCCCTGAACTTGCTTAATTATGAAATTGTGACCTTCTGGTTTCTATAGCTGAGAACAGGCTGGCTGCAACTCAAGCACATTTCCAACCGTGAAGTGCAAACATGGCTTAAAGGTTATCTAGAATGCAAACTACATACTTTTTAGAAATCATCGACATTTAAATTTTCGGCTCTCTCCCCTCTCACTTTTGTTCCAAGCTTTTCCATCTGAGCTTTTGCTGCCTGCATCTGTCTGCCCCACACAGAAACACTCTGGCTGATGATCCTAAGAGCTGTTATTATTCTTTCTTAAGAATATTATACTGTATTCAAACACGAAAGAATATTAGAGGTTATCCAATCAAAGCCTTCCAAGGGTCAGGGAATCAGAGCTTTATAAAGCTCAGCCACCTTCTTACAGAGCATCTGGACTTTCCATGCAACAATAGATGACTGTCTTTCCTTATGGATTTATAGCTACTTCTGAGCCCTGATTCCCCGTTATTGGAACTCTATTAAACTCCCAGGTCTGGCATAGATACACTGATGGCATATATATACACTGAAGCCATTACTGCATACCACACATTTTGTAATCAATGTTTATTTCTGATTAAAGGACAACTGTTTAAATACAGATATCGTTTTAATCACATATGTAATGTGTCTTATGTCTCTCATATTGTATACAGAGGATCCTCTAGTTACCATGGAGCTACAGCCCAATAAATCCCTCACAAGGTCAGAATAAAAGCCAATGGGTAAGTTGAAAATGAGTTAACTCTAGCTGTATTACTGGATATGAGAGCTTAGGAAGAGCAGAACTCTCTAGAAGATGCACTGCTTCCTTTTGCAATTGTATGACTGGTGGGAGCTCTGGTTCAATGCTGTATCTATGTATTGAGAAGGAATGTTGGACCATACAGACCACATATTACCAGTCCTAGAAAAGACCAAAGTCTCTAACTCAGAGTATGATTTCTACTAAATATGCATTATCATCAATTCCAAAATTATCAAGCCATATAGTCTTAGTAGGGACTATCAATATTGAAGAAAGTACAGTCCTGTCAGTATATTAACACATATTAACCAAGACTCAGTATTACTTCTGTTTCCAAGGGGACACAGTTATGAATGGTATATGAGGAAAACATTAGAGAATAGTATTTGAACTGTTAAAATAGAATTTGTAAAAGTTGAGTTTTATATTTTTAGGTTATATTTATGATATAAGGCCACTCTAATAGCTGAGTCTTTAAATAACTTTAAGACAGTTTCTTAATTTTAGACACCAAAATGATAGACCACTTTTTTTTTACAGTACTCTTTTTTTTTAAACTAGAAAACAGTTGATATCATTTGATGGTTATTATACAACAAGATGAAATTTCAGTAGAGTTTTAAAAACTACTCTTTACATGACTGGGAGGATTATGTGGATTTTGGACACTATGTCTTATGCCAATGAGTAACATTAGACACTTTAAAAAATTCCATTAAGAGGGATAGACTTTACACGGATGGTGGTTGGAGTATAAGTTAATGTATAGGGTGACCTTATCAAAAGTAACAAACTAAACAGAGTCCAAGTGATGCTTTAACCAACTGTGATAGAGTATAGTTGTAATCCTAGCGGTTGGGAGTCTGGCACAGGAAGACTGTGAATTTAAGGCCAGCCTAGGCTGCAAAGCAAAATTCAATCCAGCCATGGCTAAGTAGGGAGAAACTGTCTAAAACACCCAGACCATTTTGGGTGGGGGTGAGTTCTGTTACATTTTCTGTATTTGGCTCAGTATCTGTGATTGGCTTCAACCTACATGGGGTAGAGGATTGGGGAATTAATATCAGCTGTACAATTGGCATTTCCTGCTGTACAGTTCATGCTTTTGCAATGTCACATAGGCTAAACAAACCCACCAACTCCATAGCCTTCCTTGCTTTTTGGCACCTTACTTGCTCCTTTGATTCTTTGTAACTAATAGAGATATTAGAGTGTTATCTCTGCTTTTATATGCCATTGAATTATTCAAAATATAAATTGGCTTTTTATATGAAACAAATGCTTCATACAGGCATAAGTAAACTGTCATAGAGATTATTTAATAGAAGAAAATGATTAATTGTGCCTTTTAATCATTGTCCCATTATCATATGAAATAGTCATGCCATAGGACCCATTTCACTAATGAAGGTTTAGCACCACTGAAAGCATATTTGCATTAATGAAGCATCACAAGTTATTAATTGGAAGCTAATAACAGCTTGGAATATTGTAAGTTTGCATTAATTGGAAACAGACTTGTAGATTTATTGGCAATATACCTCTTGTCAAATTGAGTCACTATACCTTGATGAGATACAAAGAGGCCATTTTTGCACTGGCAAGATTTCAGCTCTACTATGTTGATTTTATTTTTGAATCACTAACTTTTCATGACTCATTTCTTAGACTAAACTGTCTTATATTCTTGGTAGCAGCCCTAGTATAGCCTATTGAGCTTCTGACCTGTTCATTACCCGCCTAGTAAGGGAAATATTATAGACTAAAGCAGATGTGGTTTAGGAAGCACTGCTCATTAACAGCAACTTACTGACTTACCTCTCCAGGGAGTTGAGATGGTTAAACTAATGCACCAAAATTGTAAGACCAGGAATCACTCAGGAGACTAGACTCTAGGAATGTCTGTGGGACCAATTCTGATTAGAGTAATTAAAGTGGGAAGCCTTGTCCATTTTGGGTGGCATATCCCCTAGGCTGAGATCTTGAACTATATAAAGTACAAGGTAAGCTGAAAACTGACATTCATTGCTCTGTTTCATGATTGTGAATTTTTATACTAAACTGCATCAAGGTATGCCTTACCAGCTGCATCAAGGTATGCCTTGGCTTCTCTATCATGATGGATCATACCTTGGAACTGTGAGCCAAAATAATCCCTTTCTCCTTTATTGTATTTCTTAGGGTACTTTATCAGGGCAACAGACAAAAAATCCAGTATAAGAATTATCTTCATTATGCATCATCAGTGTCCCAGTTTATTTGCTTTGTAGATCTTACACAACTATGCTTATGTCTTCCTCTCTGAAGAATCAAAATCATTCTGCCAGTGCTCTTCATTGTATGCCCAGTACTTGGCACAATGCAGACACAGTGAATGGATGACTGAATCTTGGGAAAGATATGCTCCCACTGAGGGCAATGAGTATTTCAGTTTACTCCACCTAGAGCAAGACCAAATATAAAGTTTGTTCTAGCAACGTTCTGTGTCTTGGTTGTTTCTACTCCAGAAATGTGACACTAGCCTGTCTTCGACTTAATCTAGACACTAGTGTTTCTTATCCCAGAAGAACAAAGAGAAGAAGGTGTTCCTATGTATTCTGAATCCCTGGAAATTGAGAAAGACCTAGGCTTTCTAACATTTCTTAATTAAGAATTTTGTGGGATTTATTTATCTATTATGTATACAGTATTCTACTGGCATGTATGCCTAGTTCCTAGAAGAGAGCATTAGATCTCAGTAAAGTTGGTCATATGCCACCATACGGTTGCTGGGGATAAAACTCAGGACCTCTGGAAGAACAACCAGTACTCTTACCTCTGACTGAAGGAGTTGAAGGGGATTGCAACCCCACAGGAAGAACAACATCAACCAGCCAGTCTCCCCAGAGCTCCCAGGGACCAAGCCATCAAAAAAGGAGTACACATGGATCCATCTGCATACATTGCAGAGGATGACCTTGTCATGCATCAATGGGAGGAGAGGTTCTTGGTCTTATGAAGGCTCAATAGATGCCCCAGTGTAGGGGAATTGAGGGCAGGGAGATAGGAATTGGTGGGTGGGTAAAGGAACACCCTCATAGAAGCTGGGGGAGGGAGGATGAGGAAGGGAGTTTTGGGAGGGATCAGGAAAGGGGATAACATTTGAAATATAGAGAAAATAATAAAAAATTTAAAAAAAAATTTGTGGGAACCACTATTTATGATAAACCTCAAAATTAAATTTCTCCATAGTAATTAGTTCTTTTACACAAAACACAAAAAGGGGTTAGGCTTATCTGGTTTAGATCATTTTCTTAAAATGTCTTGATTCTTTCCACAGTTGAGTATAAGTTATTAAGTCTCCATTTTTGTATCATGTAAAACTGGCTGTGGCTGGAAAACTGTCTTCTGTCTTCTTCCTCTGTATATAATTCTCTGGGAGCTTATAGTTTATGACTCCTGGAGAAAAGGATCAATTAATTTTGTCTATGTGTTTAGGACAACATACTATTATTATTCTAATTTGTAATTTTAGGTAAAAATGTAATAATTTGTTTAATTACATGCTGTGCATCTTTGTGCATATGTGAGTATGATTCATACCAAGAGATACTTGCTCATATTATAGCAATTTTAAATGAAATTGCCTGGCAAAGAATTTTTAAATATACAGTATTTTTGCCATCATTGTGCTGAGAATTGAACCCTAAGTCTTGCTTGTTTCAGTGAACCAGATTCCCAGTCTTGTACTTGAAAAGTCTGAATATTCATTTACAATGAATCATATTATAGCAAGATTCAATTTCTCCTTTATTTATTCACAAACATGTTGTCGATCAACTTGTGTGGCCAACATCTTATGTTTTCTTTTCTTTTCTTTTTCTTTTCTTTTCTTTTTTTTTTTTTTTTTTTTTTTTTTGAGGCAGGGTTTCTTTTTATACCCTTGCTGTCCTGGAACACACCCTATAGACTAGTGTGGCCTCGAACTCAGAAATCCACCTACCACTGCCTCCCAAGTGCCGTTATTAAAGGCGTTTGCCACTACTGCCTGGCCCAACATCTTTTCTTAATTCTATTGCAACAAATAAAATTCAGACATATCCTCATGTCCAGGAAGGCTACATTTCAGTGGATACTTGAATATCTTATATAGATAGTAGA
>NW_022196892.1:2599355-2619272 GCF_008632895.1 Mastomys coucha | reverse complement strand
AAGAAGAAGAAGAAGAAGAAGAAGAAGAAGAAGAAGAAGAAGAAGAAGAAGAAGAAGAGGGAAAAGAACAGTGAATTGTGAATTTTGGAAAGGGATACTAATCTTTAGATTTGTGTGTCTGAGTATGTGTATGTGTGTATGTATGTGTGTGTGTGATATGTATTTATCTTGGGATGTGTGATTTGTGTGTATGTATGTGGGGTGTTTCTATGTTTGTATAAGGTGTGCCTATGTGTGATATGCATTTGTGTGGAGTGAGTGTGTGGTATGTGCTTGTGTGGGGGATTTGTATATGTGTATGTTTGTATAGGGTTGTAGGTGTGGTGTTTGTGGTATGTGTGTATGTGTGTGTTTGCATCCCATTTGTATGTGCTCATATGCATGAGTGTGTGTGTGTGTGTGTGTGTGTGTGTGTGTGTGTGTGTATGTGTAGGTCCATTCACATTAAGGGAGGTGTCTATAACTTAGAAGAGGGTTTCATATTCTCTGATGCTGGCTTACAGCTTGTTGTGAGCCACCCAAACCAGGTGTTGGGAACTGAACACAGGCCCCATCCCATGTAGGAGCAATGCACACTCTCATCCTCTGAGCCATTGTCCCCATCCAAAGATGATAACTTGGATGTGAGGCATGGAAAAGATCTGCTGAAGAAATGATGCTTCAACATGAACCAGAATGAAGCAGAGTTCTAACACTTTTACAGAGCCTGAAGCCTGCTGGCTTCTCTTCTGTATTTTTGATATTTTAAGAGTCTTAAACCAGTAGAGCTCCAGCCTTGTGAGGGAATTCTAGGAATCTGGATTGCATGAATAGACATGAGTCTCAAGTGGAAAAGACCTTCAGACCTTTCAAGGAGAGGCCAGGGGAAACTGCTACAGTGCACTACCATTTGGATTCTCTTTAAGGATTTGCTGTTTGTTGGGTAAGTAGAATGTTTGGGATAAAAGGCAGGGATAGGTGAGGTTAGAGGTTTCCAGAGTAACTCAGAGAAGGAGGCGTTGGCTTAGATTTGGTGCGGATGTTGGGATTTGTGAGAAACAATCAGAATTTCACATCCTTTGAATATCCTGATCTATATTATATGCAGTTATATGAACTTTGCTACAATTCTCATCACATGCTAAGTAGAGAATTCGACTTTTAGTTGTCATGACTTACTGCTCTTAAATCTGAATAAATAAGTGGGCAGAGGCATAAATACAGAACTACAACAGTCTCACTCCCAGTCTTCTTCATCTAGGGTCTTTAGACACTTTATGCTCCCACCTCAAGCTTATGATGACTTAATGAAAGCTTCTAGGTGTGTTACGTAGGAAATTGTATTTCTTGCTTACTTTCTTTTTTTTATTAAAGAAAAGTAAAATAAAATAAGTATTGAATTGTTAAAAGTTAATGAGCAAAACCAAAGAAAATTCAGGGGAGGGATTTCTGAGACAGCCTAAGAGACTAGATCCCTTGATATATTTAAATACATTTAAGCCATAGTGAGACATTACAGTGCTGTGCTCCCCAATTCCTCATATCAAAAGAATTGCAAATGTGTCCTGACAGGTGTTGACAATGTGACTGCAGAATCTCCATCAGAAAAAAAACAAAACAAGACAAAACAAAACAAAAAAACAGGTTTATTTCATTATATCTCTGTGACATTCTGTGAACAGTGCAGGTCATGTCTCCATCCTGTGGCCAGAGCAGTATGGTGCTTCAGTTGACTCCACTGGGCATGGTTTTTCCTCAGTGGGGGTGTGGGGCTCCTTGTAAAGCTTACACACCAAAAGTAGGATGATTGAGTCCCTGAATGACATTAAGTTTGTTCCTATAAAGCAGGAAAGGTACTATGAGGGTCACAAATGCTTGCTATTCTGTAGACTCTCAGGGCTTCCTGTCCTCTGGCAGCATCTTCCAGACTGGAGAGATGGCTCGGTCATTAAAGAGTTTGCCATTATAATTGTAAGTGCCTGAGTTACTCATGTAAAAATGCCAGGGTACAGAGAAAATGCCCGTTGTCCCCTCACTGGAGAGGCAGAGGTGTTAGGATCCCTCCGGAGTATGCTTGTCAGCCAGTCTAGACAAATCATTGAGCTGATGGTTAAGGAAGAGACCCTATCTCAAAAAATAAATTAGAGAATGATTTAGGATGACCCAAGGTTCACCTCTGGCATCATGTGCATGCACATCCTTCACACATATGTGCATACACACACATGGAAACAATCTATACCACACACTAGAGATTTTTCCAATTAATTTTATGAGTTTAGGTCAGGAGGTGCTGCATATATTAATGGAATGGATACACGGAAGTCCTTTAATATTCAGACTCACACCTGTTGTCCCATGTGCCTACAACTATTATTTACTTTGTAGTGCAGTAGAAGGTTTAGGGTTCCCCCATCTTCAAGCACTTGCCTCATCTTTGACCTGTTCATAGTCATGTCATCCTATTTCAAGTATGTTAATGTGTTCACATATGGCAAGTGATGTGATATGCAACTCCAGGGCTTGTCAGCAGGAGTGCTATATGATAGTGCCCCACTGAAAGGGCTGGCATTTAGCATTGCTTCTCCCTATCTACTGCAATTGTAGATATTAACTTATTCCTTGCAAACATGATCATCAAATGATAACATTTTGGACATTTCCGTTGGGTAGAACAGACGATACTTGAGCACTTCATTTTCTGCCAGTAATCTGATATAGGACGTGAAAGGGAAAGTTTTCATATTAACCCCCTATGCAGAAGCAGCTTTTACTAGGGAAGATGCTTAGTGACAACTGAGGCAATCAGAGCCCCTGGCTGCAATTTTCCGCTGTCCTAATTGTGGCCTGACTAGGCTCTCAAGTACCATGGCAATGGGCCTAAAACCATACACAAATGGCCCTGGATTTGTTTAACTGATGCCATTCACCAACTGTTCCATCCTCCCTGCAGCATGCTTTAGCAGCCACCGTTTTGCAGCTGGCTTCACTGGATGGGAAAGAAAAAGTGTGAAAGGGATTCGCTTTCTTAGGGAAGAAATATTTAAGTTTTTTTTTTCTATTTCCTTCTCCTGAATAGCTAAACAAATAGGATTTTTCAAAGTCTGCAGTCAGGCTGGGAATGGTCTGTCCAGGATAAAGCCAGAGTAGGCTCGAGTTTTCTTTGTGTTCTGCTGGACAGACTTTCACCTGTGTATTATGATGCCAGCTGTGTTGGAGACTGGAGGGAGGCCCAGGTACTATGTAGTTTACATCTTGTTCCTGCTGTGCCTCACAGTTTGATGGCAGGATGCATAGGTTTCCTTCTAAACCCACAGCCAATGGGGTCTCTTTTCTTAAATCAGAAAGACCCACAATTGAGGTTAAGTGTTCTTATTCTAAATCTTGACTAGGTCTTATGTTCAGTTCACAGATAAGACTATTTCTGAAAAACAAACAAACAAATAAAACAAAACAAAATGAAACAATAAAACAAACGGGGAGTTCAAAACATCCACCAGGCTTGCTGTCCTGAAAGTGGCTTTAAAATGCTTTGTTTGTATTGCAGGAGGTTTTTTCCCCCTGGTTGGACTCATTAATACTCTTTTGTGAGCACTATTTTGCTTTTTCCAAATAGCTTCTGCTGAACAGCTTCCTCTGGTGGAAAATCCAATTTAGTTGCAAGGAGCATTAACAGTTCTGCTCCTTCATTTGTCTTCCTCGGTAACAGAAAAATAAAAGATTGTGTGTCAAAATGGAGATGTGAGATGTACGACATTAGCGGTTCTATTAATAAATTTATGCGGCAATTATTTAGCTTTGCTATTTGTGTTTAGCCATGACTGAAGACGGCTTCTCTATATTATAAGAGCCTATTTATTATCCAAATACATTTCATTTTCATGGGTCTTGTATCTTTGGCCCAAATTTTTACTGCATGTGGACACACAGTTGGAAGTCTTAGTTGTAGTATATACTCTGAAAACGAGTAAACTTCTGGCATATGTTTAATTAGAGTTAATTGAAAGCTAGGGTTTATGATATTTACCTACAAGGCTTTCCCTCCCTTAGCAGACTGGACTTTCCCCCAGTTCAGATAAGTCCACCTTCATCTGCATGCCCTGAAGGGGCTTTTGAAACCTGCTTAGCTCCCACATAAGGTAGTCAGAATATTCCCTTCCTCTGCTGCACTATTGGCTTTTGAAAGGGCACATTCAAAGCCAACCTATGGAGAGCTCTTCTGGCACAGACCCTGCAATGAAATTCAGCAGTATACAGAATAAACCTATTTGAGAAACAAATCTGATGGAATGCCGCCGAGAGGAGAGAGGGAAGAAGGAAATTGATGGTCTCATTTGGTTGAATACCCGGATGTAGTGATGCTGGAGCTGGCTCGTACTACCCCACCATAGCCTATTGTTACAGCTTCATGATTCTGAGTACTGCTCAGCAGCATCATGTTAGTAGTTTTAATTTAACCACAGGCCAGGACAGTTTGTGACTTTTGTTTTTAAGGGAGTTATATTAAACCTTTACCAGACACCAATGCCTAGACCATTCAAAGTGAAAGTGGCATCATTCATGTTATATGAGCTGAGTAATGGATGCCCTAGTCTATGGCTTATCACCCTCCTCCTCTATCATTCTGCTTGTTACTTTGAGTTAGTTTGCAATCATATGCAGCTGTAGGAACTCTGGTTTGGATAAATGGTTTCTTACTGTTTGTGATCGTATTACGATAAACATTTTTCGTTTCTGTCATACACAATGAAATAATGAGGGGACTAATGAAGGCTTTGAGTACAAAGCTGTCAGGTACTTACTGAATATTAAAAATATTTAACGGAGGATCTGAAATTCCTGTAACATTTTTGTAGCTGGTGACGAGAAGTCATTCACCACTAGCTCCTGGTGCCTTCAAAAGACAAATAAGGGAACAATAGGAGTGGCTTGGCAGCCTTTGGCTCACATCTAAGGTTTACACCCTTTGGGGAGAAAATCAAGTAACATGGCATTTGAAGAATTTATTGAAGTGATTTTATTTCCAAAACAGAGTCATCCAGATTGAGACATTCCTTGGTTTGTCTTTAACAGTCAGATGTATCAGGGTGGCCTGTCGAGTAAAACTGCCCTTTTCTGTTTTGCCTTGTGAACTTGCTGGCAAGTTTTAAATATTCTGGATCAGAAGGCCATCTTTCTAGAACTACATGAATGTGGAGAAGTCTCACATCTTTATACTGTGTTCAAGTCCATTTGGATCTGAGCTAAGTTGGAGACTAAATGTATTGGAGATGCTTATAGCCTGGATAGTATGGGCTTGGATTTAGTTCCTGATGCTTTGTTGCTGGCTGTTATCATGTGTCCCACATGCCTTCATGCAAAATCATTAGGCTAATTTGAAAACTCATGATGAAACTTGTGCATAATTTACATACTATAAATAAAGACATGGAGATTGTCATCTGTGTGAGGTACCAAAATCAAGAGAAACAGAAGTGAAGAGAAATTATTTGAAGAGCCACTTGTGTGCACACACAGGGAAATTTCCAGTGACTACAAAGGCTGTGTATTATTTTCAGTAGAACGGAATTCAAAGGAAAAATGCACTGTAGGTTGTTCATCTGACAAGAGGAACATATGAACAGGATTTCCAGTGGGTCAGAGTTAGTTAAAGGGCAATGCTAAGGGATTTAGCCAAAGACTTCTGAATAAACCCAAAGATAATGTCACCAGAATTCATATTTCCTCTCTAAAGCAGGTTGGATGTGTCTGAGTGCAGCTGTACCCCTTCCATTTATTTACACAGGCCTTGCACTTTGCCACACTATTTTCCAAGACCAATTCAGTTACTTAAGAATTAAAACTTAAAATAATCAAAAAAATATTCAAGACTTCTCTAAAGCTTATGGTAATCAGATGGGCCTACCTCTTTTTTGCACCTTTGTTTAATGGAGCCCTTTTGTTGTTGTTGTTGTTGTTCTGTCTTGTTTTACTATTGTTTTATTTTATTATTTTTATTTTAATACAAGCACATCTCCTACACTCCGAGATTCAGAATTACAGACCTATAATAGCCAAATGCAAAGTGGCTTAGAGAAGAAAATAAAAATACCTATATCCCTTGAGTTACATTATAGGTTCAATAAATTAAAGGAAATTATCCATACTTACTGTTATGCATAGTGACTAAGACATGTATCCAGTACTATTGTTATTGCTGTTATCATTATTATTTATTATTTTTTAATTTCAGTTACTTTTGACCTGCAAACTTCGCTTATTAGCATCATTAAGCAAGTGGCTAACATTACTCGATGCTTTGAGTCATGCTTTATTATCTCATGTCAAAGCATCCCCAAAGTAATTAGTGTTGGTTTTGTTTTGGTGAGTGAATCATTTGGGGTTTTGCAAAGTGCTGCAATGTCTGAGTATGCTTTGCTTTGCATTTTCCTTCTATTGGCAAACAGACTACCTATTCCATTGACTTCCATTGTCGTGGCCATGCTAGAGATGCAACAGGGCGGGAAGATGCACTTGAGATCTTTTTAGATAAAGTAGAAGTAGGACACATCATCACTTCTACCCACATGCCTATGGAAGGTCTCATAGCCAAGCTGAAAGTAAAGTATTCTCTTATCTACTTTGTTACTGAGTTTCTAGCATGGCACACAGGTGTGGATCCAAAGCAGGGAAGACAATGGAGGCAAGAATGTTGTCTTCTATGCTTACTAATTATGTGATACATGTATTCTCATTAGTGCTTTGTGCTCTATCTCCAGTGAAATAATTGAGTGCTTCCCATAGGCACTAAAAGCTGCTGCAAATCCAGTTTTCTTTCTTGAGCTGGATGCCCGAAAACCTAACACACATCATTATCCCATTACAGCAGCCATATCCTTAGGATTCTTGTCCCTTTCTTATTCTTAGCCTTTTCTTTATTTATATCCATTATTTAGTTGTTCATTTAACTTATTTTATTGAAATTGTGCTATTTTCCCCCTTGTGGGTTTTTTTTTGATTCTTTCAAATAATTTCTAGTATAAGAAAGAAGAAATATAGTAGTATTTTGAGTGAAAAACCACCATCACTGTTAGATCCCTTACTTATAAGTAAGATACAAATAGCATTGCAATAACTAGCATTTATTGAGCATTCCTTCTTGTCTTGAGATGTAAGCAGAATGACTTTGAAGTAATAGTCAATTCAGTTTCCCAAACAATCCTAGGATGTATGTGCTCATATTATGTTATTCTTACAGAAACCAATACAGTTGATACAGCTTACTCAGGTCTTGGAGCTGATAAATATAGCAGAGCTATGGTCTGAGCTGTGAAATCTGGCTTTGACTATCCCATTCTTAGCCACTAAGCTATCTTCCCTGCAACTGATGCACTAAAATAAAGGATAAAATGAAATGGGTAGTATTTCTTTTCTCCTCTCCTCAGCCTGGAGTCAACTTTTATCACTTGCTTGTCTTTTATTCTGCCTATATCTCTTGTAAATATTTCTAATTAAATAATCATCTGCTAATAGCTTAAAAATACTGTCTAAGCTGTGTGACATTTGACATTCTAATTGCAATGATTGAATAGAAAACTTTAAGGATCCAGGTCAAATGAATCTGATTTATGAATTACCGTTAGCCGTGCAGAGATGTTTAGCACAACTGTCCTTGTATTTATGAGGAGCATAATACTTCCAAGTACATTTTATGTTTTCTGCAGAAGCTTGGTGGTAAATGGAGAAAATAAACTGGGAAATATGGAGAAATCAGCAGAATAGCACACACCTGCTCAAAACATTCATTTTATTGATTTAACAGTTGACTCTTTAGGGTATGATTCTGGAAACATTGGCTCTCGGCATGAAGAAGTATTCTCTGTGAATGAATTCAGTGATGCATCACATAGAAACTACCACACTGACAGCCTTTTAAGCATCTTCTATGAGTCTGAACAGCAAACCAAGGCTGGGGATGAGTGACTCGCTCTTCTGGTTTAGGGGCTGTTTGTGCACTGTTGCTTTGCTTCCTTGATTTGATCTTGCAGCATCTCATTTGGCTCAGTTACTTGGAAAGTCTTCAATGATTTTTTTAATGAGTATCATGCTGTCTCAATATCATTAATTACTGTACAGCTACATTGGGGAAAATTCAAAATAATCATTTTCTTTCAAATCATTTGTAATTCCCATAACCCTGAAGAACTCAGTCTTGGTAATTATCATCTTTCTATTTTTCATTAATCAATTATCTGCGAATGTGTGTAGAAGAAGGGCTTGTTGGGTTTTCTTTTAGTTGTCGTAAGAGAGGCAATGTAATGGCTATCCCTCTTCACAGTGTCACCTCTGGGAATGTCTTCATGTTAACTCATAGACAATGATGTCCCAACTCCAAACTCTTTTCTTCTGCTTTCAGTTATTGAAATCTTCAACATTTGTGTGTTAAAGGGAGAAAAATGAATTCTTTTTAGTGACAAAAGACAGAAACCTTGATATAAGTAAACAAACAAACAAACAAATACAGCAAGTTCACAGGCAAGCAGTCAGGCATGTGGGCAGGTTGGCTTCTCATAGATCTCCTCTGTTGACTTTTCTCTTACTTCATAGAAATCTTCAGTTTGGGAGCCTTTGAATATGTTGATACCTGACCATCTTGATGCCAGAAACAGTATCTCATTAGAAAGAAAACAAGTTTTCTATATTAGCTCATAGCAGAATCTCAAAGACAGCTCTCATTGATCAAGTCAAACACAATTCTGTCTAACTCGGACCTCAAGGCTGAGGTAATGCCCGGTGCACCCATCTATCTGAAGGAGGATAGGTGATCCCTCCTAGAAAAATTGGGTTCTATTTTCAGATTTGGGGACTTATTGCCCATTTAAAAGCAACAGTTTTGTAGCACTGTATATGAACATACAAAACAAATATTTTCTTAACTATATTAGCTGCCTGTAATCTGTAAGAAAGCAATTTTTATAGTAAAGGATGCCTAAGGTAGACAAGAACATTTTCTTTCTGAAGGTAAATAATCAATTATGGATTATTCTAGAAAATGCCTCATTTAAGAGGCAATTCCATATATAGATAGATATTTAGTGAGCATTTGTTATATTCCAGGCTTTTTGGTGGAACTGTGAAACTGTCTATCTCTTCCTTGTGTCCTCCCTCCCTGTCTAGGGCAGCGGCAGAACAGACAAAGCATGGGTAGTTACAATGCTTTGTGACAAATTAGTAGCTGAAGTCTTCTTAGAGGCTTAAGAGGGACATCTGGCAGACACTGCTTCTGAGCTGACCTCACAGACTTATCACCATCCAGCCCTCTGTGCCTCTTCAGCCATATCCCCTGCCTTATCCCTGGATGTGTTTTTACATTAGTTGTACTAATCCTATTTCAGTTCTCCTATTAGCCACTTCCTATTATGGGCCCCATACATTTTTCCATACATCTGGACTTTCCTTACTCATGGCTCTTGCTTCATTTACTTATGAGTCCCTATTGGGATGTTGCACCTGCTGGCAAGTTACAGTGACTGGGGCACAGTGGCCTTCAGAGCAATGAAAGGCAAGAAAAACAAATACTACATTCCCTAGACTCCCTCATAGCCTGAACTTGGAATATGATTTCTTTTGTGTCAATTAAGTTCGTGAGTTTCAAAAGTAAGAATTGAAACAAGGTGGGCTTTCTCTATAAATGTCGTCCCTATTGTTTAAATTATATATACGCATCCAACTTGAGGCCTCTGGGCTACATGTGGCCTGAAATTGCTAGGTTTGTAGATGACAGTGCCATGTTGCAATGTCAAAAGGTTGGGAGCACCGCAGGAACATTTGAGAAGGTTAAGTTTTACTATGAGAAGTACTATGTAATCATCTAGTTACTAACTTCAAAGTTGCTTATTTACTTACTAATATGGCTTTTTATGCCAATAAAGGTTGTATCAGTGACAGCCACAACCTTCTGTGCAGAAATCCATCAAGCCATTTCTATTTTCTATGTCTTTGTCATGGGCATTCTGAATCTCTACCACCTTCTTTTTCTATTTATTTATTTATTTATTTATTTATTTATTTATTTATGTTTTTAGAGACAGAGTTTCTCTGTGTAGCTCTGGCTATCCTGGAACTCACTCTGTAGACCAGGCTGGCCTCAAACTCAGAAATCCACCTGCCTTTGCCTTCCAAGTGCTGGGATTAAAGGCATGTTTCACCGCTACCTGGCCTCTACCTTCTTGATGATGATGACAGAAGTGGCATCAGTTTCTATTGAGCTCCTCAGGGTCCTTCGTAAAGCTAATGAGCCCAAAGTTCCTGGTGACTTTGATGTATCCCTTATCTCAGTTTTCTCTCTATTCTGTACTGCAGCCTCAGACTTGTACACATAGGCATCTCTTCTGGATTTCAGCTGTGAGAAACTTGGAGAGTGTAGCCAATAATTCTTGTTGTGAGGATGAGAGGAAGGAAATCCTCCAGGGAGCTTAGGGTAGTGTAGCATGAGTGAGCTTAGCAAAATGGTTGTTACTATCTAGTGTGAAATTTGACAGCCTTGCCCATACAATTAAATGTTTGTCTATATGAAACATCGTGGTAGTGAAAATCACTACCTCTTATGCTTTTTCTCAGAGAAGAAAAAGAATGTCTGTTTTTAAAATGGCTGCTGAGCTTTCTATAGTATTCAGAGCTACCTCCAGGTAGCTGCAGGTTCCTTTGGTGCTCAGGGTGGATAGTCAGTGATCAACCTGGTTCACATGTTGGGTAAAAGTGCTTGTTTGCTTCTCTCAGTGAAGTTAGGTCTTGTGACTCTGTACTTCTTTTGAATGAATTTAAAGTTAGAATTCTCCTGCATCCAAAAGCCCATGTGAACACATGAAGCAGAGGATCCAGTTTTACTACAGGATTCCTCTGATTTAAACCACTGAATATGGGAATGCAGCTTTGGTCGCCCCATCTTTAAAACATATAATAATCTCTATTGCTACATCTAACTAGGAAATTGGGGATACTTCCATTCGGGTAATTGATGATTCAAAGGTACAGGTGATCTGGGAATGACTTGACCAGGTAAGAGAACTTTCAGATTTCCTGATCTTGTAGCTACTGTTCTTATTCCTTGGATATTTATTCAGAATTATTTTTTTTTAATTAAGAACAGTCTTAGTGTTTAGCCCACGTTGGCTGGTTTTAAACTAATTGTGGAATCTTAGCCAAACTCAAATGTATAATCTCCCTTCCTCACAATTAGTATTAGAATTACAGATGGAAGCTGCCACACCCAGCTGAGAGTCCCTTATGTGCAGAGAGAGCTTACATTTTTATGTGCACTGTCACTCTCGCTTCAGGACACAGTTAATTGTAGATTTCCCCGGCCCCATTTTTGTTTTCTTTGCTGATGATATGGATTCAGTGCAGTCCACTTGTCAAATGGGATGGTGACCTTGTGACTCTTGTCCTCAGCTCTCTCTTTATGAACACATCCAAACAGATCACATTTCCTAAGTGAGTCTATGATATGGTTTCCCACTAAGAGGAGAATCCTATCCAAA
Source organism: Mastomys coucha (assembly GCF_008632895.1). Lineage (NCBI taxonomy): Eukaryota > Metazoa > Chordata > Mammalia > Rodentia > Muridae > Mastomys > Mastomys coucha. The sequence goes on along the minus strand of NW_022196892.1, from coordinate 2,607,774 downwards.
ATAAGACCCATATTTGACCCAGGAAAAGTCATTCTACGAGCCTCTACTCCAATCTCCCTCAAGCTCCATTCCATTACTATCAAGATCTTGGCTAAGTCCCATTTAAGATATGATGCCAGGCCTATTACATAGGCTCAAGATGCCAGTGTATGAATGATTGACAGCTAGCTACACAGTCATGGTCTTTGTAGAGTAACAATTGTGCGTCTCAGTTCATCAGACTTCACTCATCACTATTTTCCAAAGTTTTGGTTGAATAGACAGATACACTTCTTTCTCTTTTTGAAGGACTTTGTTTATTTTATCTATATGTATGTGTAAATGAGTTCCTGTGGACCACATGCCTATAGCAGCCTGCAGAAGCCAAAAGAGAATGTCAGATCACCTGCAGCAGTAGTTACAGGTTGTTAGCAGCTACCATAAGAGTGCTGAAACCATACCCAAGTGCTCTTAACCACTAAGCCATCTCTTGATTCCTCTTACTTACTAAGATGACATTTTAGCAGCTTTTATAAAAATCAAAGGGGTCGCCCGCCACTCATCACCTTCACTTTGCATTGTGAGGTGATGTGAGAAGGAAATTTGTTTTTCCAGTGTTATTTATTAAAGGTCCAGAATTGCTGGGCAACAAGGAGAGTTCCTATTATAGGAAACCATCTTGCCCTGAGGAAGTGTGAAACCATTGGAGAAAGCATCTTCACTGTTCTCATCAGTAACTAGCTGTTGGTCCTGTGCATTTAGTGGAAGTGTCATAATTTGTTCCTTGTCATTATGTATATATTTTGAAATAGATGCTTCTTTAATGATACAGTCCCTTAAAAGTATTCATGATATGGCAAAGGGACATCCCCTAAAACATTTGCCTGTTTAATGTTTTTTTCTATGCAAGTCATTGAGTTTTATATGCCACACCGATTGAATTTCACACGAGTTATCTAGAATAAAGAGAGCTAGAAGACACAGAGTAACTTCATGCAAACAAGAAAGGGGCATCTCTTCCGTAGCTACTCAGTTTTCCCACAAAGTCCATGGCTTTGTAAAAAGTAGGGGCCTTAATAAGTACCTATGGATTTCCTCATGCAACCAAGAGGCAAGGAAGCCTACACAGTACAGCATCTGCTGCTCACAACTCAGTGGTGCCAATCCCAGTAACACGATATTTAAGGTCTTGTGTGCAGTATAGGGGGATGTACTCCTTGGTATGTGAAGAGTATATGAAGACAAACCCCTAGTCATAATAGAAATGGAATGTTAGGTCAACCAGTCATGGACAAGGTTTAGAGTAGAGAGGATTAGACTTAAGTGCCAGATTATTATATTTGATGCAAATGCTAGACAAACTTCCAGTAGTAGTGATGTGGTTTTTGAATGGGTGACAAATAATGAGACCTGAGCTTGAACGTGAGCTTGTATCATAGTGCAGAACATTGTCTTTCTGGGCTGAAGGATAATATGGTATATGGAGTCCTTCATTCTCCTAGCATAAGTTCAAGTCACATTCTAGGCAAATGTCAGGTGGGCAACTCTGGGTTTGGTGGAAATAACCTTGATGGTGAACATGCCAGAGACTGCCCCCACCTCCATACCCCTTTTCCTTAGCAAAATGGCATTTTCAGGCCAACCAGGAGACAGGTATCCCACAGGGACTGAGTGCCACCTTCAGAAATTTGGTGATAAGCAAATTTAGGCTGTGGCTCTGACACCATTTAGTGTGATGGGGGTGAGGAAGAAAAAAACAGTAAGCCATCTATTGTTCAAATAGATATGTCATCAAGACAAGCAAAGGCTCCAGAGAAGCTGTAACCTGGGAGCAGATGGTGAGAAGTACAGGCAGGTTTAGGACTTGAGCCATTCTCCCAATGAAGAAAATTTAGAAAGCAGAGAAGTCTAAGATTGCTTTGCCTCCAAAGCCTTCTCTCTGACAACTCAAATATTTCCCATCAGCACAGGATAAAATCAGCACTTTCACACCAAGGACGCTTTTTGAGCCAATGTACTGGGAGCTGTGCCACATCTGCAGGTGATTGGCAGACTCCTGAAGCTGATGCGTCTGTGAACTTTCCCTCCTGGAGTTGCAACCAGTACAGGCCAGGTGTGGTTGTTTCCTTTCTCAGGACAAAGCAATCAAAGTTGGGTTACATTGTGTCAAATCTCTTCTTTCCACTAAAGTTGAAAGGCATTGATGAGGAAGGAAGGCTGACAGACTAGAGGTTGCAAGTATTCAAGCAAAGAAGCATGATTAAAGAAAAAAGAAGAAGAAGAAGAAAACCTAGTATTTGAAGGAAAGTGTCTTTTGGATTCCAGGTTGGGAGGACAGAGTCTCAGCTGAGAAGTTTGTTCTACCCAGACGTTTCCTGTTTAAATTTAGCCTCTGCTCACTTGGGCATCTTGTGCCGTCTGCCCTGTGATACTGTTTCTGTTGTTTGCCTGGTCCCTGGAGGATTATTATTATTGTTATTATTGTTATTATTATTATTATTATTATTATTATTATTATTATTATTATTATAGTAATTTATTTTTTACATTCCATATTCCATTCCCTGCCCCTCCATCCACCCTCTGACTGCTCCAGATCCCACACCTCCTCCCCATGCCCCCTGTCTCCATGTGGATGCCCCCACCTCCTACTCCACCTGACCTCTAAATACCCTGGATCCTCCAGTCTCTTGAGGGTTAGGTACATCATCTCTGAATGAACACAGACCCGGAAGTCCTCTACTCTATGTGTGTTGGGGGCCTCATATTAGCTAGTGTATGCTGTCTGTATGGTGATCCAGTGTTTGAGAGATCTCGGGGGTCCAGATTAATTGAGACTGATGGTCCTCCTACAGGATCGCCCTTCTCAGCTTCTTTCAGCCTTCCCCAATTCAACAACAGGGGTCAGCTGCTTCACCCTTTTCCTTGTTGCAGAGTCCTCCTCCATCCTAAGGTTGTATTTTTTCCATCAGTAGCTTTTCTTTTCTGTTTTCTATACTTTGCCATCTCCTGGCTTCTCTGTTTCCTTTTCTTCTTTCCCCTTCCCTCACTTCCTTTTTCACTCCATCTCATTCTTTAAGCCCAGTTCCCCTTTCTCAGTTCAGATTAGTTGAATGCCTTCTTTGTACATCAGAGATTATAAAGAAACAAACTTAGCTGCAGGTGAAATAATATAGTACAAAGGCCACAGCAATACAACTTGATAAAAAGATAAGGTTTCCACAAGCACACATATGCACACATACACACATACACACAGATACAGGCACATGCATACACATGGGGTGCACACACACACCTCACATTGAAGGTCTTTAAATAAATGGTGGTAGATGATACCTTGTGTGGGTGTACGTGTGAGGGAGAGAGAGAGGGGGGTGGGGTAGAGAGAAAGAAAGAATGTATTTGTACATATATAAGACAATGATGAAAAATGAAGAAGAAACCCAATGTTATAAAAGAGAGCCTTGCAATGTGTATATATGAGGTCAAGCTTAGTATCATATCTATGAGTATATTATTTATGAACATAGCCATTGCATTATATATTTGTGCATTCTGTGAACTGTATAAGTGCAAAGTTATAAAGTACTATAAAAGCATGTGGGCCCCATGCCTAGAAACTCTGACTTTCTGCTCTTTAAATGTTTCATTGGTTAAATTACAACCTAATCTAAGAATAACTGCATTTAGAGTTATCATGTGGAACAATGGGGACAATTCTCTTGAGCGCAGAATAAGCTGTTGATTTGACCACCTGTTCTGAATGTCTTTGTACCTAAGAGACTGTATTCTAACTGTGAAGTGTGGCAAATATACTTGAGAACTTACTATGGAAATGTAGCTTTATCATGGGTATTTTTATTTCTGTTTTGGTCTAGATCCATTAAACATTAACTTAAGTTTAAACATGGTTTCTCCAGAAATACAATTGGATCTTCACTGAGGTCTGCTTCCCTGCATATTGGGAAGAACATCTGTGCTAGACAGATCACACTTGGACCAACCCTTCAGCCAAAACATGGGAAGACCTGCAGTCATCTTGTGTCTCAGTGGTGGTGAAGTCAGCCTAGAACAAATAGTTGATGCAAGAACAATCTGGTCATGAGGACCTGGCTTTCCAGCTGGTTTGGGGTGCGAAACTATGCTGAATGGCAACAAGCTATGGGATTTTCTATTTATTGAAGGAGGGGTGGAAAAAAATCATAAAAATGGAGATTGTAGGGGTTTTAGATGCTGTTTGAAATAGTTATGAGTGGGAAGTAACCTACTTTTAGATTTAGGTCATTTAAAATGTTGCCTTTTTTAAGATTAAAAAAAAAAAAGACAAGAGTAGCTACAATGGAGGCAAGAGATGGCAAGTTAGAAGTTAGAATTTCCCAATGTGTGCCCTACTTCTTTTGTGGTAGATGCTACACAGTCAGTGACTCTGGCCTTTCTCAGGCCCTATGAGAACACCACCTTCCATACTGGGCAGAAATGATGCAGGGGAAGGGGGTTGATGACAGAAATCAAAGGAATCTCACAACTTCTCATGGCGCAGATTTGCTATATTTACTAATGGCAGTGCTTAGAAGTAGGCAAAACCTTAAGATGTAGAACAATATCCTGGTCCTTCATTCTCCTTTCCTCTCACACTATCCCCTCCCCTCCCTTTCTTTCTACTCCCCTCCACTCACCTCTCCTCTCCCCACCTCTGCCTCTTCTCTGATTCTCTATTTTATCCATCTGGACAAGAAGTGCCCCTGAAGGGATGTAGCTGAAAGAGTTTAGTTGGTTTTGTACTGCATTGTTTAGGTTGTAATATTTCCTCTCCAAGGGAAAGGTAGCAGGGCAGGGCAGAGCAGGGAGGGGGGAGCAGGGTGGGGAGGGGCTGGGTGTGGTGTGGTGGGGCAAAGCAGAGCTGAGCTGGGCTGTGTCAGGAAGGGGAGGCCAGGCCAGGCCAGGCTAGGCCAGGCCAGGCCAGGCCAGGCCAGGCCAGGCCAGGCAGGACAGCGGAGAACATCATGCTCTTTAGGCTAAGCACATTTGATCTGATAGTACCGGGGATTTTTGTATGCTATGCAATCAGTAGCAGTGCTTATGTCTTTGTCCTTCAGTGGTGGAAACTCTAGGTGTCTTATGAACCACGATGATGACAAAGACCAGATAGTAAAGACCATGAAGTTTCCATTAGGACTCCACTGTCCATCCATTTTACATCCTGGTTTCATAGCATGAATATGTCTTTTATATTTCACTAGATACAAAATCAATTTTCTTTTTAAAAAAATCTGTACTGGGTAGATGGTTACATATTAATTCCCTCAGTTACTCTTTCAGAATCTCATTTATCTCCAGCAATCTAACTCAGGAGCAGATTAAAGTGTGATGTTCTTTTAAATATTGCTCAAATGTAATAAAATGTGTTTGATGGTGACTTGAAGCAGTAGGAATTTCAGTTTAAAATTTTTTAGTCTACTCTATTAGTGTTGATCATTCTCCAGAGTTTCACTTCATTTACTTTAGCTTTTGAATACAGATGCATAAAAATCAGTGTGGAAATAAGCTAGTAGAAATAGAGGCAAAGGAGGGGGTTACCTAGATATGGCTGATCAGCCAACAACCTCATGAAAAGTTTCATTAATTCATTAGTTCTTGGTAGTTACACTGAACATTCTCACCTATTCGTTAGCTAATGAACATATATTCAACCTTGAAAGTACCTTCCAAATAAAGATAATATACCCAATATGCTAAAAGACTATTTCCAGTTTCCATCATATTGCTGTGTCAAGGACTCAAAGTCATGTTTATCCAAATTTTTATACACACACATCCCATAAAATAAAACCTCTATGATGTGGATTTGGTTTTCTTTTTACTCCGTGTATGATTAATGACCATATAGTTTGAGCTAGACTGGGAATTTGGTGCAACAGATGGGCCTTTGAGAAGGGCCAGCTTCCTCCCTACCATTTTATGGTTTATAAGATACTGAAAGAAGATAGTGCACGCACACACACACACACTCACACACACACACACACACACACACACACACACACACATGCACACCCCCCACACAAATGACATAATTATCACTGTCTCCACTAGGAACGAACCTTGTTTTATAAAAGACACAGAGCATGACAACTCTCTTAACAAGTTGATAACATAACATGTCAATGTAATGATTTTGTCACACAAATGTGAGATTATAGTTTTGTAAATATGAGTATATTTTGTATATATAAGAACTATGTAAGCCTAGGCAGCATGGATACATTTTAAGCAAACATGCTACATTTAAAACAGTTCCCTTTCAAGTGTTTTAGAGGAGATTATTTTTGAACAATGTGACTCAGTATTTTCTGTTGCTATACCAAAGTACATGAGGCAGGCAGGTATCATAGAGGTATTTTGTTTCACTGTTCTAGAATTTCAGGAAATTATAGGGTGTCTGCTCAGGTGCTGCTTAAGGCCTTGTGGTCTGTTTTATCACAATAGAGAAGTGTGTGTGTGTGTGTGTGTGTGTGTGTGTGTGTGTGTGTGTGTAACATCTGTAAAGAAATGATCAAGGGAGAACAGATGCGTGAGTCTTTTCTCACAGTAATTGATCCTGTGAGTTGGGAAGACCTAGCTCATAACTAACATACCTACTCCAGTCTCATGGGAACTGAGCCAGACTCTTGAAAAAAACAAAATGTTAATCTAGTCATGAGGTTCCTACTCTTCTGAGCAAGTTTCTCTATGGTCAAGACCCACTTCTGCAATGTGCCACGTCCTCTCAGTACAGTCACCCCAGGGACCAAATTTACTGCATATGAATCTTTATGTTAGAGGAAACAATTTGGAGTACACAGAGAAACCCAAAAAGAAATACAGAGCTACTTGAGGCTAAAAGTTTTAAAAGTAAACAGGGGAATTGTGGATAGTGGAGAAAGGTACATCTCTGGATTGAAAACTTAAGTATCATTAGGGAGATGAATCATGTAAGAATTAAAGGGCAATACATTCTGCAACTGACAGAACAAAGTATGTATTCCTAAGAACCTAAGAATGAGCTGGTTTTTAACCTAAGAGGGCCTTGCATTTGTTTCTTTGTTTTCAATTTGATAATGAAGTAAAGCTGAGAAGTTGGAGCTGAAAAAAAAAGTTACCAAAGATGAGCAAGGTAGGTATATATAAAAAAGTTAATTTTAGTATATATGTATATATATATATATGTATATATATATATATATATATATATATATATATATATATATATATTAGAGTTCTTGAGAACTGGAGACTATGATTTTTAAGAACAACATCATGCAGTCTGATAACATCTTCAACTTGGCTTCAAAATGCCTTAGAGATGTATAGGACCTAATGGTTAGTAATATAAATTCTTGAAGAACACAATAGTTGAATTTATTCAGAGGAAGCACAAGCATAGGCAGTTTATCCAGAAACAAAGCCATATATTGGGAAAGAAGAACTATGAGAGAAAGGATAAAGTAACTAGTAACTTTCAGATCAAGGGAGGATCCAAAATGGCATAGAACTATGTTTAGAGAAGGGTTCACTGAGTGTCTGTCCAGGGCAATGCATGTCCACAGTGCAAAAGGAACTGTCAAGAGCTTAGAAGGCACAGAGGTGAGATGACCACAGAGCTTGCTCCAAAGGAACTCACAGGCAAGGCAGAAGGATGGCTTTGATGTATGTACCCATTCTTTTGAATATGTTTATGGAGTATACATAGAATAGACTGTGTGTATTCCATCTCCAGCTCAGGCCATTGCTAATCAGCCTAGCATCTTTCCCACTTGTCATTTGTGAATTACTCTAGCAACCAGTTAGCTCCAGAATAACTCCTGTTCCTTTTTTGACCACCCTAAAACTTGTTCCTGTTTCATTTAAAAGTAAAACTTGTATCCTGTTGGCTGTAGTGTCTTGAGCACCTGTTCTAGTATCTAGTCCATAGTGATCACTAAATGAGTATCTTCTTAACTTATTGAAGTACACTCTTACCTTCTAATATCTATTTATTACCTTGATGTCTGACTAGCTGGGAGTGCCGTATGTCTACACTCTGTGTATGTGAGCATGTTGGTGTCTGTTCCTATATACACCAATGGAGAGGCAAGAGGATGGTGGTAAATGTCTTATATAACTCTCCAGTGTATTCCTTTGATGCAGGGCCTGTCACAAAACTGTAAGTCACTGTTTTGGCTAGGGTGGTTGCCACTGGGTCTTCTAGATCTATCTGTCTTCTCCCTATCCCCACCCTGGCATATACACCTTTTATGTAGGTACTAGGGATTCAAACTAAGGTTCTTTATCATGTTTTCACATTAAGGTTCCCTACTCTTTGATCCATCTCTTTGGCTAAATATATATTCATGTTTCACATTAAATACTTTGTTTTGTTTCAATAATGATTTTTTTTTTTTTTTTTTTTTTTTTTTTT